>NW_021820573.1:0-12781 GCF_901001135.1 Rhinatrema bivittatum | reverse complement strand
TTCTTGCCAGTGGTCAGTCAGTGGAGCCCCTTCTGTCTGATGCCTCAGACGACTTACATGTTCTTGTATTCTATTTTTGATCTTTCGCATAAGTTTTGCCAATATATACTTTGTGACACGAGCACCACAAAGCATATATTACCTTTGTTGACCCACACGTGTAAAAATCTTTGAATCGGAATGTTCTCCGGCCAGGGATGTTGAATTCTGTACCCTCATACATGTACTGGCAGGCACTGCAATTACCGCATGCTCTCTGTCCTCTTTGTGGGTTTTTCACTGGTGTAGCTTCAGGAAGTAAATTTGAATGGACTACCAGGTCCTTTAAATTTTTGGCTTTTGTGAGGGCAAACGTGGGCTTTTCTCGAAAATTTGGGTGTATTTGTAAAATAGACCAATGTTTTAATATGTTCTTCTTTAATATTTGTGTTTGTGGTGTGTGCGGTAGTACACATATCAATTTCTCTTCTGTTGATTTGACTTTGGGTTTTAATAACAATTCTCTATTCGCCCATCTTGCTCTTTTGTATGCTTTTTTAATCACGGAGGCCGGGTAGCCTCGTTGCAGAAACCTGTGTGACATGTCTTCTGCCTGAACATTAAATTCAGATGTTGAGGAACACAACCTTCTTAGCCGGAGGAATTGTCCCACTGGCAAGTTGTCTCTGAGGTGGTTCGGATGGTAAGAGGAATAATGTAGTAATGTGTTTCTGTCAGTTGGTTTACGGTAGATTGTGAAATCAAATCCTTCATGTGTTAATGAGATCTGGATATCCAAAAACGCTATGCTGCGTTTATGATGTTGACTTGTGAACTTCAGATGAGGGTTACATCCATTCAGCCATTGTATGAACTGCTGGAGTTCTTCTTCCTCTCCTTGCCAAATGAAGAAAATATCGTCTATGAATCTTTTCCAGAGTTTAATATTGGTCTCGAATTGATTATGGTACACCCACTTGTCCTCAAATGCTGACATATATAAATTGGCCAAATCGGGGGCCATAGTGGCCCCCATAGCCGTACCCTTGATCTGTTTGTAGTACTTCCCCAAAAACATAAAGTAATTTTCCTGTAGAGCAATGCTGGCCAATTCCTGGATGAAGGCTGTAGGGATCCTTTGATGTTTTTGTGCTGACGTCAATGTGTTGGTAATAACCTCAATGGCTTCATTTTGTGGAATACTTGTGTATAGTGCTGTCACATCTATAGTGACTAAAAATGTCAACTTTGGATCTGGATAAAGGTCCTGCAAAATTGTCATCAAATGTGCTGAATCGCGTATATATGACGTAATCAGTGGGATGAATTCATGTAACGACCGGTCTACAAACCGTGACAGTGGTTAGAGTAATGACCCTTTGGAAGACACTTATAGGTCGTCCTGGTGGAGACTTCAATGATTTGTGAATCTTAGGGACCGTATAGAAAACTGGGCATGTTGGATATTTTACTGTTAGGAAGCGTGCCTCCTTTTCAGTGATCCAGTTTGCTTTCAGTGCCTGTTCGATTATAGAGTCAATCATCCTCTTGATCTCCTTAGTCGGGTCTTCTTTTAATCATCTGATAGTATTCATTGTCGTTGAGCTGTCATTCTACTTCTGTTATGTATTGCACTCTATCTTGTATGACAATGGAGCCACCCTTGTCTGCAGATTTTATTACTATTTGTTGGTTATCTCGGATCTCTTTGAGCACCGTTGCTTCGGCAGTCGTTAAATTATGAACTCGTGATGGTCGTTGAATTACCTTATCAAAACTTTCCTTACGTACAAGTTCTGCAAAAGTATAAATGACTGGATCTATTGGACCTGGGGGTACCCACGTAGATCTGGGTACTAATTCTTCCTTTTGATGTATCTGTGTGACTGAATTTGAAAAATGAAGTCTTAACCTTAATTGCCTAATGAATCTATGTAGATATTTTCCCCTTCAAACACCGAATAATGATTGACTGGTGCAAAGGATAAACCTTTATTTAGCAAAGATAATTGAGCCTCTGTCAGGTGTATCGATGATATGTTAATTACTGCCCCCTGTGTCATTGTTTCTATATTTGTTTCTTGTTTGTCTTGTCCGTCCGTACGGTCGTCTCATGTTGCCCTGACTTTCTTTCGCTCGTTTGTCGTCCTTGCGGATAGTGGCCTGCTCTAAAAAATGTGATTCTGCTGCTGCTGAGTGTTCATTCCCTTGTTTCTCTGTAGGTCGTCTTCCAGGCCGTGTTTCGTCTTCTGAGGAGTCATCTGATGAACCTGCGAAAGTGACTTTAGGCTTCCTGTATTTATGTTGTGTTGACATCCACAAGTATATATTACCTTTTTTGTAATCACCTTCATCTCGAGTGAATTTTGTCAGCTTAAATTGTTTTAGTTCCTCCCTGAATTTATCCATTTGTTCCTGTAAGTCTTTGAGGGACTGTTGATATTTTTCTTCGGGTACTTCTTGTTGGATTTCTTCCAGAGTCTTGTCTATTTCCTCTTTTACTTGGACTGCTGTTGTTTGTGCTTTTTCTATTATGAGGATCATCAGATCCAACGAGCATTTGTTAAGAATTTTATTCCAATTTTGTAAAAACTCTGGATCCTCCCCATATAATCTTGGTTCTTTCTGTATTCTCAGTCCCCTCGGAATCCTTTGTACTCGACAGTACTCTATCAAAGTTCCCGCATGTAGTTCTGTACGTATTAGTTTTTTATGTGACGCTGTGACTGAGTTCCACTGATCTTGTTTTTGACCATCTTGTGTGATGAATATAGAAGGTGCTGTCAGAAGTGCCTGTAGCCTGGCTTCCGAAAAGGATACTGTGTTATCCCAGGTAGTTACATTGGTTGTCATGACTGAGGTTGTTTTCTGTCCAGTATTAACTAATCACCAACCAACCTCTTTTCCCTGCTTATTCAATTCTCCAACTGTACTCTGTTGCTAGGGAAACCTTGTCCAGTGGTATTTGTACGGGGGTTTCGTATAAGGATAACCGATTTGCAGTTATCCTTTTTTGTTCACCCCCGTCTATTTTTCTTTTATTACTTCTGAAAACATTCACTTTTTTATTTTTTTATTTTTTCTTTTAAATCCCTTCTCCCTGGCTGCTTATCTGACCCACTTAAGTTTTTATTTGATACTTATCAAGGTCGCCGCCTCTGTTGATATTCATGGGTACGGAGCTGCCCGTCCGACATTGGCCATGTTTCGGCACTGTGTGCCTGCTTTAGGGACTGCGGGAGAATTTGGCACTGTGAACAAAAAAGGATAACTGTAAATCGGTTATCCTTATACGAAACCCCCGTACAAATACCACTGGACAAGGTTTCCCTAGCAACAGAGTATAGTTGGAGAATTAATTGCATCAGTGGCATGGGATCTTCTTAGTGTTTGGGTAATTGCCAGGTTCTTGTGGCCTGGTTTGGCCTCTGTTGGAAACAGGATGCTGGGCTTGATGGACCCTTGGTCTGACCCAGCATGGCAATTTCTTATGTTCTTATGTTGTTAGGATAGAGATAAATTACCTGAAGTTCAGGAATTGGTAAAATCCTTGTTGTTCACTCAGATATTTGATAATAAAATAAATAAAAATTAGGTGGTACCGGTCTGTTAGTATTGAAGTTTAAGAACAATGGGGAAAGGGACAATTTAATAATTACCCGGGTCAGAAATATGGAGAAGATTATCTGAATACTTTACTAGCAGCATGCATCTCTTATGTGTCATGTATTTTATGTTTTATATGTCTTTTCCATGTTTATCTATGAAATTATGTATGCATTTTTTAAATCATTTAGATCTTTTAATATAGGCAGTATATCAAGTACAAATAAACATAAATATTAAGATAATATATTGTTTCCATAATTAAATACAATTTTTAAAAAGGTAAGCTAGGCTGCTAGGGGTCATTTATATTAAGCCATAAACAATGACCTACAAGGATAGTCTGCATGCACATAAGTTTAGATGAATTCTCCAGAAGAAACTAGTCCTGTAATTTCTCTTTGAAAATCTTTCTGATTGTAATGTACGTGTAACGTGGCAACTTAGTACGACACTACTATTTCTGCAGGTTGATTTACGGGGTATGTTCATATGGAAAAATGCACTATATGCATGGACATCTCTCACCACCATAGAAATTCCTCCAGGAAAAAGTAAAAGTATTTTTTACATAAATATAACGATGCCTGTTACACAGAGAAAGCCCAACTAACTTTTTTCAAAATTTCCATACACATGTTTGAATATAAATGACAAGCAGTTAAGCCTGTAACAACAGGCTACATTAAAAAAAGTTTTCGGTCCATTTTCGGACACTGCACCTGTCTACACTTCTTTTCCCTCACTCCCCCTTCCCCTCACTCATTCACCTCAGCCACTCACCCCCCACTCCATCTCCTACCCCCACTCAAACTCCCTTCCCCTCACTCTCACCTCCCCCCTCATTCTCCCTTCCCTTCCCTCACTCTCACCTCCCCCCTCATTCTCCATATCCTCACTCTCACCTCCCCTCACTCTCACCTCCCCCTCATTCTCCCTCCCACTCCTTCCCCTCACTCTCATCTCCCCCCTCATTCTCCCTCCCACTCCCTCCCCACTCACCTCCCACTCAGTCTCCTCCCAATTCCCTCCCCTCACCTCCCCAACTCATTCTCCCTCCCTCCCACTTCCTCCCACTCATTCTCTGCTCTTCTCAGACTCCTCCAACTCCTCCCTTCCCTCACTCTCCAACCTCTCTCCCCTCATTCTCCATCCACCCCCGCCCCTCACTCTTGGCCTTCCCCACTCATTCTCTAATCCACTCCTCCCCTTCCTCACTCTCACCTTCCCTCTCCCCTTCCCCCCATTCTCATTCTCCCACTTCCTCCTTCCTCCTCCTCTTCCTCCATCTCACCACCTCCCCCTCAATTCTTCACTCCCACTCCTTCCCCTCACTCTCACCTCCCCCTCATTCTCTCCTCCCTCCCACTCCCTCCCACTCACCTCCCCCTCATTCTCCTCCCACTCCTTCCCCATCACTCTCACCTCTCTCCTCCTTATCCCTCCCACCCCTTCCCTCACTCGCGCTCTCCCCCTCATTCCTCCACTCCCCCTTCCCCTCACTCCTCACCTTCTCCCTCACTTCTCACCTTCCTCCTCAATTCCTCATTTCTCTTCTTTCTCCCTCCCACTTCTCCCCTCCCCTTTCCCTCACTCTCGCCTTCCCCCTGATTCTCCCTCTCACGTTCCTCCCCTCCCTCACTCTCAACCTCCCCCCCATTCTCATACCCTCAATCTCACCTCCCCTCAACTAATCACCTCCCCCTCTTCTCTCTCCCACTCTCGTCCCCTCAATCTCACCTCCCCCCTCATTCTCCTCCCACTCCCTCCCCTTCACTCTCCCCTCATTATCCCTCCCACTACCCTCCCCTCACTCTCACCCTCCCCCTCATTCTCCTTCCCACTCCCTCCCCCTCATTATCCCTCCCACTCCCTCCCCTTCCCTCAAAACTTCGCAACCTTCTTACCCCCCCCCCCCCCCCCCCCTCATTCTCCCTCCACCCCCTTCCCCCTTCACTCTCACCTCCCCCTCATTTTCCCTCCCACTTCCTCCCCTTCCCTCACTCTACTCCTCTCACTCTCCCCCCTCCCCCCTCATTCTCCCTCCCACTTCCTCCCCTTCCCTCACTCTCACCTCCCCCCCTCATTCTCCCTCCCCTTCCCTCAGTCACTCCCCACCCTCTCTCAATCCCATTCCTCACTCTCATCCCCTCCCAGCTCATCCACACCCCCTTCCCTCTCCCTCTTATGCTCTTCAGCATGGCACGCCTCACGAGAGATGGGATGTCTCCGGGGATCCCTCCCTGGGGGGCACCTCAGCTGCCCTTCCTACCGCTGCAATTTCCTCCTGATCATCGCCGCAGCCGCTCCCACCGCTGCTGCTCCTCCCAGCGCACATCTTAGCTCCGATCTAACCGACGTGCTCTCCTGCCCCGCGCATGACACAGTAGAGCTTCTCTCTACTGCGCATTTTGCGGCACGTCAGTCAAGCTTCATTTATCTGGATAGATGCTTTAACCAAACATTTTCTTTTCAGAACAGCAAAAATATCTTTAAATGCAATACTGTCAGTAACTCTGTATCTGTCAATGTATGAGTGTTTAATAGGATGAGAGCATCATCTTGTATTTGTCACCTATATAACCCTCTCACTATGACTCAGAAGCTTCCGTGAATGTAAATTTAGAAACATCTCTCAGACTGTGTGATTATATAGGTTAGAGACTGTATCATTCAACTGTGTTATTGTGTAATTGTGTAGAGATTTCAACATGAAGCTGTCTCATACTGACAGAGTAGGTGTGTAACTCTGTAACTGGTTCAGCGAGGATGTAACTTTATCATAGTATTACAGGTGTTACTGTGGAAATCCATGACTGTGGGATCCCACAGGAGATTTTGCTATAAAGAAAATTGTGGTACTAAGGAGAAACCTAAAGCTGATAGGCAATAAAACCAAATAATCTTCCCCTAAATCCTGATGTGAAAATCTCTAACAATCAGGACAACAATATTAATAAAATCCATCCAGATAGAAAATAGAAAGGGCCAGTTACCTTGATGCCATTTGCACATCACTATAGCACAATTAACGACACATTTCACTTACACATTGCCCTGGCTGTTCCAAGTAATGTCTTTAGTATCTGACAGGATTGTCTTGAAAATGTTTTGGTCACAGTGTTGCCTACTTTCTATGCAATCTGTCTATCCATCCTCCTAAGCACCCCATGAAGCAAAGAGGGAGAGTGTATATATATATATATTTTTTTTTTAATTGTTATCAATTGCAACTAAGTCTTTTATATTATCAGATTTTATTTATTTTCTGATCTGTCCCCTTATTACTCAAATAAACTGTTGCACACCCCATCCGCGCTCGGCCCATGCACGGGTCTGCTCACCTCGCTAGCTCCTCTGCAGGTCATGGGTCGGCCTCCCCAGCAGCAGCTGCGAGCTCCTCCAGGCCTCGGCGCCCCGTGGCAGTGGTCGCTGGGCCCCCCACTGCACACCAGGCCTCATGCCGGAGTTCAGCGTCCTCTGTGGGGTCGGCCACACTCCTATGCGTGCGTGCGCAGACCGTCTGGTCTCTTGTGGGGCCAGGGGTGGGTCCTAGCTCCACGGCGCGCCCTGGTTGAATGAACTACTTAAGGAAGTTTCTGCCTGCACTTCCTTGCCTTGGCAATCGGGTCGGCACTGTATGTGTACTAGTTTGCCTCAGCGTTCACAGTCTTGTTCCAGTCTTGTTCCAGCATCCTTCTGTTCCAGTGTCTGTCTGTCCCTGTTTCCCCAGGTAGTACCTTCAGACTGACTCTCTTGTACTGACCTCTGCCTGCTTCATTGACCATTCTGACCTTTGCCTGTCTTCGTGACCTCGTCTGACCTCTGGAACCTGACCCCTGCTTCGTGACTACTCTCGGACTGATTCCTGGTATTCGACTCCTGCTTTGGCTGACTTCCCTTGACATCATCAGAACCTGACCTCTGCTGCCATTGACCACACCTCCTTGATTCTGGCCCTGTCCCTTGACTTGCTGTATTGGCCTTCTATGATACTCCAGGCCTACAGTCTAGTGACCGACTGCGCTCCCTTGCTACTGGTGGGCACACCTCTATATTTCCTCACCAGGAGGACCCTGTGAGGCCCACCTAAGTCCAAGCAGCCCGGGGTCCCCAAGGGCTCCACCCGGGGGGACTGCGGGCTTCCAGTGGTGAAGCTCTTTCTAGCCTCTGTCTCCTCCTGTGCTCTGCCCCCTGGGAGCAGGTTCTCCCTGGGCCTGACCAGGGAGCCGTCCTACACTGCTCCAGAATAAGGGTCCACCTCCAAGCACAACTTAAACCTGCTTTCTTAAATACCTGGAACCATGATATCCTGAATCAGAGTATGCATGTGACTATTTGTGTGGGGAATAAGCTCTTGATTTCAGGCTCCCAGGTATAATCCCAGTAATTGTGTCTTTTTATATTGGGTAAGCCCCCCGAGGAAGTCCTGAGTACATGCAGGTAACTTCCAGTATAGACCCCAGTGAGATTAGCCCCCAGGTCAGAGCCCCCAATCAGAATGCCAATGTGCATGGTCTGAATCCAGAACACCATTATATATTTATTTTATAGTATTTTGCTTTATTGTAGTTTTCCTTATGTTATCATTTGATGCTGTTACCGCTTCAGGAAATTTGAAAGAGCAGGTTGCAAATAAATGTGGATTTGGAACTGGATTTATAACTTTCATATACTAATATTGAGCAAGGACTAGATGGAGATTATTCAGTGATCTACAAATGAAATGCTCCAGACCTCTCAAGAAAATCAGTGGTAATGTCTATGTAGACCTCAGGTCAATTTCTTACCCTATTGTGAGGTTCCAACACATTATAGCAGAAATGAAGGAGTTCATAATCTAGGGAGTCTATAAAATAAGAAGGCTAATCATATCCAGAGGCCACCTCACTCTCTCAATCTCTCACTCTCTTTGTTCTTAACAGCTTAAAATGACTTCTCAGCTTCTCCTCAGGGGTCAGATCAGGCCCCAAAAGGTTTCTTACTAAACGCCAGTAAACAGATCTCACAAAGTATCATTCATGGAACTCAGGGCACATATGTCAAATAATTTCATCGATGGAAATCCCTGGGTTTTCATTAGACTCAGACAGCTGTATGGGCATTAAAGTACACCATTTTTTAATAAATTCACTTCATAAATTATATCAGCAAAACTTCACACTCACAATTTTGCTTTCAATGTGGTGAGCATCTTTTCACCAAGAAAATGTATGCACATACAATTTTAAATATAAAGAAATATACACATGAGAATCTCAAACCCACCAAACTCAACATCTTGAGTGAGTTGAGGTACGAATATAGGGAAGGATCATTTTCAACTGTTCACATAAATCAGCAGATACACACAGAAGGGGAAACTATGCCCATACTTTATCAACTGGGAGGCAGGAGCTGACCACTTTATGAAATACCACATATCTGTGTCCTGAATGTGCATGCATGTATTTCTATATGCCTAACTTTTTGTAGTGCAGCAAACATATTTTTCACACAAAATAATTGTATTCTGTAGGCATGATTACTGCAGTTAAATACTTAGGTATTTTATAATGTATTCAAGAACTCTGCTTAGGAATAAACTGATTTGTTCACATACATGTAATCTCCAGTTTGCTGACACCTTCTCCAGTTCTCCCACACTCTCCAGCTTGTCACCCTGATGCTCACTCTTCCTCTGCCATTTAACCCAGACCTCCCACCCAAAACCTGCGTTGAAAAAACAAATGCAGGCATTTTCATAGGAGGCTATTTTCAAGGGATTCTAAATGGAACAAACTGAAAATGGCCTCATTCATTGCAGTTTTGGCATTGATTCCAAATGAATGTGCATTCCTACTAAGCATTGAGGAATGAATGCAGTAATTCATTTTAGAAAGAAGCATAATGATTAGGAATCTCTCAAGAAGATAAAAGATGACTGAATCCTGAGGCATCTCTCTCTCTCACTCCCTGTCCCTTTCCTTTCATTGTAAAGCCCTCTCAGCATCTTCCTAGGGGACATTTCAAGCACTGCACCTTCAGAGGAGTTATCTGTACAACACCAGTGTAAAGATTCAGAAGATAATTAACAAGGTGTGTGTCCAGAGATCACATCCCAAATGGGCTTATCAACCTATTTAACCTCTCCTAGCTCATCAGGCAATTCATACAGAGATGCAGAAAGCATTGGCCATGAAAGTAAGTGATGGGATCAGACCTTTCTTTGCTATACATGAATTTATGCTAATGTTCTGCAATATGATGTATCCTCAGGTACAAATTGTGCAATATTTCTTATTCTTAATGGCAAGTGAATATATTGTTTCATTAATTATGTGCAATTTTTAAATTTGTAAACTAGGCCGTTAGGGGCAATTCGCACTAAGCCATAAGCAGTGACACTCATGAATAGCTTACACTCACATAACATTAGGTGACTTCTCCAGCAGAAACTATCCCCGTGGTTTTGCTTTGAAAATCTACATAAAAGCAAAGCAGGTGTAAAATGGCCACATATCATAACCCTGCTATTTCTGCAGGCTGAATTATGGGTGTAAACAATATAAACATGCACTTTTCTCACCAATTTAAGATTCCTCCCGGTAAATCCTAAATGAATCCTTTCAAAGTTCTCTTGAACACAATTGAATACAAAAACCAACTGAACCATTTGAACTCTTTTTTTTATCATTTATGCTTTCAGCAACTTTGGTGTAACAGTGTCATAGCTTTATTAAAAGGGCAGTTTTTGACTGCCTTTAGAGAGTGTAAAGGTTGCCTTTGCTATCGCTTGGAGAATGCATTTTCCACAGGAATACTTAATTCAAATAATAGGCCCCCTTGAATTATTCTGCTTGGTGAAAGACACACTTGAAAAACAACCTGCAAAATCTGTTTCTTCCATTGATTATGAATAATTTGCCAGTTATTGTGTTGAGAAGCTCGACAATCTCAGACTCCATGCAAGTCACTGTGTTCGCATTTGGATCTGCCCATACATGAGCCAATCCAGCCAGTATTGTGCTCAGGGTTTCAAGATGTAAATATATGAGAAATTGCCAACATTGTATCTTATTTAAACTCTAAAAATTAAAACCATATCAGTGAATAAAAACAATAAATGCCAAAGAAAAATTCTTTGCTCACGGGTCAAAAGGCATTTGTATACTCTTCATAACCTACTTGACTGTCATCCTTTGGATGCAAAATGCACACATCAAATTTGTCTATATGTTCTAATCATATTGTCTTACTTTTTTTTTTAATAAATTAATGATATTGCAAATAAAAACTCATCTTTGAAGAAGAACTGCATCAGTCTGATATGACAGAGTAAAACCCATTCACTATACTCAGGGAATTGAGGTTCTTAAGGATATTCAAGATTTTGAAGAACACCAAACACTGACCATGTTTCAAAGATAATATATCTCCTTTAGGGTGGTAATCTTCACTAAAATAATGGGGTATATATTTAAAAGTTAGCAATTTATCTAAGATAGCCAGGCTAACTTGCTATGCTGCTGAATATCCATGTATAAGTCACTATTTAAGAGCAGGTCTAACTTAACCAGTTATCCTAAACATATAAATATTAATATTGATATTTCTGTTAAGTTAACCGGCTAAGTACTGCTGCAGAGTTATCTCTACTGCTCACCCACAACTTAAAATGGTTAACAACTTAGCCTGATAAGTCACTTATCTGGTGGCTAAGTCGAAGATGCTGATCATACCCAGATATTCAGCAGCCGCCACTTAGTCAGATAAGTCTATACTTATCAGGCTATGCAGCACTGCAGGCACTTTGTATATTGGCCTCAGTAATAGTTAATGTTATCTTTACATCTCCAATACCAGAACCAGATTTCCAATGGCATTCATAGTGCAAAGTGACCCTGCTATTTTTGTGGATTGATTTAAAGGGTAAAATACAGTATATGCCCTTACTGAAAAATGCAATATATGTATGCATGTTTTCTCACCAACCTAAACTTTCCCCCAGGAATACCTATCATTTACAAGGATAAATGATGCTTACTACATACACAAGGCCCAACAAATTATTTTCATTATTCATGTGATTGATTATAAATACTAATTGCATTATTTAAATTATATGTATTTATTTAAACGTTTTTATATATTGCGCCATGGGGTAGTAGTCTATCCATCTAGGCGGATAGACTACTGATGCTTTAAGTAAATATTTTCTTTTTGGAGCAAGAAAAACAACTTTAAATATAGTACCTTATGAAAAACTGGAACATATGAGAGTCCTTGATAGGGTGACTGTGTCACCTTGCATTTGTCACTGTGTAACCCTCTCACTATGACTCTATTGCTCTGCAAATTTAAATTTAGAAACATCTCTCAGACTGTGCAATTATGTAAGTAGGAAACAACAGCATGTAAGTATGTTATTGTGTAATTGTGTAGATATCTAACTATGTAACTTTCAGGCACTGAGAGTGTAGGGGTTTAACTCTGTAAATGTTTGATTGCAAGTGTATGTTACTGTGACAGTATATAGGTGTTACTGTGGAAATCCAAGACTGTGGGATCCCACAGGAGATTTTGCTAAAAAGATAATGGTGGTGCTAATAAAAAGATGATAGATAATAAAACCATTTACTAATTAACCATTTACTGATTAACAGCACATTTCACTTACATGCTGCCCTGGCTGTTCCAAGTAATATCTTTTGTATTTCACAGGATTCTTTTGAAAATATTTTGGACTCAGTGTTGCCTAATTATTATGCATACTGTCTCTCCCTCCTCTCATCAGCACCCCATGAAGCATGTGTACAGGGAAACAGGAAATCACAGCAGTATTACAGAATTCCTGATTTTGGGATTCTCAGAATTCCTGGAGCTGCAGCTCCCTCTCTTCATTCTCTTCTCATTCCTCTACCTGATGGCCGTGCTGGGGAATCTTCTTGTAATCTTCATAGTTTGTGCTGATCGACACCTACACTCTCCTATGTATTTCTTCTTGGCCAACCTGTCCATCCTTGACATCTCTTCCCTCACAGTCACTGTGCCAAAATTACTGTCAATCCTCCTGACACAGAATAATACAATATCTTTCAGTAAATGTATTACACAATTGTATTGCTTTTTGGCCTGTGTTGAGATAGAATTTCTGCTTCTCACTGCCATGGCGTATGATCGTTATGTTGCAATATGCAACCCCTTTGCGTTACAC
>NW_021820572.1:0-13275 GCF_901001135.1 Rhinatrema bivittatum | reverse complement strand
CTCCCCAAGAAGAGTGGCCTCTGTCTCCACGGCAAAGGACTTTGAGAAATCCGGATGGAGGAGACAGTATTCTTGTAGAAGCTCCAGATGGATAGCTTTAGATATCTGAATGACTTCTGTCTCCACTGGGGACATCGGTTGGATCCTGCCCCTAAAGGATATCTCCCATGGAATGGTCATCCCTGAGGTAGCAGTGTCATGGGTGGGTGGTTGCTTCATTCAGTGGTGATGGTTACATACTGGAGTAGCAGATCAGGTGAGTTTGTCTGAGCCAGTGGGGCTAGAGGTAGAATACAAGCAGAAAAGTGCTCCTGGCAGGAGGGGCCCTAGTAGGTAAATTTTTTTAAAGTCTTTATTTATCATTTTAAACTGTTAACAAGTTAAATCACTTGACAAGAAATGGTATAAAGAGAGTCATACAATTAAAGCAGAAGAAAATAAAACACAAGGTATATAATCCCAATAATACCGTTTTAGACCACTACTGAGGAGGATATTCCAATTGAAATTCAGTGAAGAAAAATTTTAAGACATAAACATAGGTAAAAAGCCACCTCCTGCCAACCTGTGGTCTATCTAAATCCTATTGTCGTAACAAAATATTAGGAGCTAGTAACAATGGGAGATGGATCCTGTCTAATTCTGTCAATCAGAAAATAATTCATCTGAGATGGGTCCAAGAAAACATATTTTTTTTTTTTTTTTATTTCTCAGCTTTTGCAAAAAATATACAATAAATCATTGTATCGGAAAATACAGAAATTATAAAATTAATAGTGGGCCAATCCTGCCCTTAACATTGGAAACAAAATCAAAGATTTCTTATTTGCAATCATCGTTTTCTTATTACATAGGAAATACGGGGGGGAAAGGAAACTATGCAAGGAGTGACAAGAAGAAATAATTACAAGTTACTAGCCCTGTAAACTGCCATCTTTACAAATAGACCTCATTACAACTCCTCAGGTGGTCTCCTACCAGACAAAAAATCCTTCAGTTGGGCCGGTAAAAAGAAAACATATGTATTACTGGCCAGTTGTATTATGCATTTACAGGGGTAGCGTAACTTAAAACTACCCCCTGCTGCTATGGTCTCAGGTCTCATAAGTAAAAATTCTTTTCTACGTTGCTGCGTAGACTTGGCTAAGTCAGGATATACCCGAACAAGACCTCCACAAAAAGAAACATTTATATTTTTGAAATAATTCTTCATTATCAAGGATACAGCTGTTTCTTCAAAAAAGGTCACAAAGAGCACTGCACGGTCAATAATTTCAACATTAGAATTTTCTAAGTAATCGGTCAGATTTTGAAATTCTGACTCTTGAGGGGGATCGGCGTGCTACTTCTCTTAGGAAGAAAGAATAACTTTTTTGTAGCTGGTATCTCACTCTGAGGAATCTTCAAAACCTCCATTACAAATTTTTTAAAAGTTAACAAGGGTATTTCCCCTGCAATTATAGGAAAATTCAACAGTCTCAAGTTTAAATGTCTCATATAGTTCTCTATCAATTCAATTCTTCTTAAAGATGAAATCCTTTCTGAGACCATTGTAACATTGATACTTTGGAGGTTTTTTATATCATCATTTATTTTCTTTATAGAATTATCTTGCATCAAAAACTTTTGATTAGTGTCCTGTTCAAGTACACCAACCTTAACCGCTATCTCGTCCAATTTCAGGGTTTGATTATCTAGTTTGGTAGACATTTTCACCATTAGTTCCCAGATGTTATCCAGGGTAATGACTGCCGGTTTATTCAATTGCTGGGAGAGGGTTCTTACCCCGGTTCTATCGAGACCGCTCGATTCTCCCGTTGTCCTGGGTCCTCCCGCAGCCTCCTCCACTCCTCTGCTCGGTTCCTCGGTCCCTCGGGGTTCCAGGATTTCTCCTGCCTCTCCAGCCGTTCGGTCGGCGTCTGAACCACCCAGCTGAGCATGCCTGATGACTTCATCAGCCTGCGACTCAGCTCCTCTGCCGACGGGCGGGGGCAAAGCTCTAACCGGCGTCCTGAGGTCTGGAGGGCTCAATGATACTTCCCCTGGTGAGTACGGCTCTCCTCCCGCCTGCTCTCCAATGGGGATTGCAGCCCTCAATTGCGGCGTTTGGAGGGAGAATTCTGTTATTAATCGCTGGCCGGCAGCATTATCAGGGTCGGGTGGGAAGACCCGAATCTTGCCTTTCCACTTATGAGGCATCAGAACTCGAGGAAATAGCGTTGTTAGCTTAAATTTAAATCGTGGGTCCGGAGCGATTCGAATGCACTCCCTCTCAGGGCGCCATCTTGAATTCCCCCCCCAAGAAAACATATTTAACCCCAGCGTGCTTATTAACACATTTACATAGAAAATATAGCCCAAAAACAGCACTCAGACTAAATACTGCAGGGCACATTATCAGGAAATGCTTTCTTTTTAACTGTGTTACTTCGGCAACATCCAGGAACATTCTAATTTTATATCCTAGAAACATTATATCTCTCTTTCGAAAAAACATTTTTAACACATAATCCGGGTCTGAATCCAAGGCAAAAGTGACAATTAAAGTTGAAGATGTTATTTCTTCTTCCATTGAACTCTCTAAAAAGGAGGATAGATGAGATGTATCAACAGGAGCAGTATCTGCAGGCCTGTTGTCTCCTTGTAGTGATATTTTATACGGAAAATAATATGCTTTAGAAATCGGTGAGAGCAGATTTTCTTTAATAGATAATACTTCTAAGAGGTATCAACGAAGCATCTCAACGGGTGTGGTAAACTTTTTCTTAGGAAAGTTTAATATTCTAAGATTACACTGACATGTATTGTTCTCCATATTTTCCATTTTGTTCTGTAAGAACAAATGTCCAGCCGATATAGTATATACAGATTTCTGCATGACTGTCCCCTTCGACTCCAAAATTCCCACCTGTATTTTAATATCAGAAATGTGAGTCTGCGAGGTATTAACTGTATTAACTAGGTATGTGAATCGTTTTTTGACGATTTAAAACAATCGTCAGATATATTTTAAATTGTCAAAAATCGTTAGAGCCACGATACAATAACAATTCCCCCGATTTATCGTCAAAAAATCGTAAATCGGGGGAGGGTGGGAAAACCGGCACACCAAAACAACCCTAAAACCCACCCCGACCGTTTAAA
The DNA here is from genome assembly GCF_901001135.1 of Rhinatrema bivittatum. Classification (NCBI taxonomy): domain Eukaryota; kingdom Metazoa; phylum Chordata; class Amphibia; order Gymnophiona; family Rhinatrematidae; genus Rhinatrema; species Rhinatrema bivittatum. The sequence goes on along the minus strand of NW_021820572.1, from coordinate 10,131 downwards.
ACAAATCCCCCACCCTTCCGAACCCCCCCAAAATGTTTTAAATTACCTGGGGTCCAATGGGGGGGGTCCCGGTGCGATCTCCCGCGATCTCCCGCTCTCGGGCCACGGTTGTGTTAATAGAAATGGCGCCGGTGGCCCTTTGCCCTTACCATATGACAGGGCAAAGGTAGCGCCGGTGCCATTTTGGTTCCTGTCACCCGACGTCACGAGTGTAGGAGATCGCTCCCGGACCCCTGTTGGACCCCCAGGGACTTTTGGCCAGCTTGGGGGGGGCCTCCTGACCCCCACCAGACTTTCCAAAAGTCCTCATTATGAGGGCAAAAGTAGCTCCAGCGCCATTTTGAATATTAGCAATACGTCGCGAGTGCAGGAGGTCGCTCCTGGACCCCCGCTGGACTTTTGGCAGGCTCCGATTTCCTGATTTCAGAGCGGCCTCGGAGGGAACGGAGGCAGGCTGCGCGGCTCGGCGTGCGCCGGCTGCCCAAAATCGGCAGCCTTGCGCGCGCTGATCCAGGATTTTATAAGATACGCGCAGCTTACTTTTGTTAGCGCCTGGTGTGCCAACAAAAGTACGCGAACGCGCTTTTTTTTTTTTTTTTAAATCTACCCCATAGCGTCCAAGGATTGAGCAAGGCCCTGAAGTGAACCCGTCACCTGGTTAAACTGCTGCTGGGCTTGCTGAGTTAATCCGTGGAGGCAACCAGCCAGGAAATTCAACTGGTCCTGTTGTTTCAACTGCAGTGCCAATCCAGAGATGGCCTGAGCTAGGGCCAAGTCCATAGCTTCAGCCACCTATAAGGCTGGTGGATCCTTGTGCTGCAACGTGTTTGATGCAGTGTAGCAGGCAAACCTACTAGGCACATGCCGGCTGCTGGAAAACGCGAAATGGACTGGGACTAGACTAGAGCTTCACCTATACCAGCCCTGTTCCCTGTGGGTTGACCCTTTGGGTTGTGGGAGCTGGCAAGACTTAGGTGATGATCCTTCAGGGCAGGGAGCAAGATAAAATGTCTGGGGCAAAGTTGAAGTCCCCTGCCCTATTAACCCCTACCTGTTAATGTTATTATTGTAAAGCTTGTTGCTAAGTTATGTTACATTGTGAACCGAGGTGATGTTTTGCAAACGTGCCTCGGTATATAAGAAACCCTTAAATAAATAAAAATAAATAAATAAATAAAGTCTGGGCACAGAGCAATCAGATAAGACATCAGGTGCAAGCCGAGGGTTAGGGCAGGTGGTAAACAAAGCATATTCTGGTTTCCTCAGCAATGGTCAGAAACAGATAGCAGGCAAAAGGGTAGTCTAGGTCCAAGCAAAGGTCAAATCTGAGAAGTCTGGCAGAGGTAAGATGAAGACAAGGAGTCCATACTGGACAGACAGGATGCTGGATAAGGCAGGCAGGCTGGACAAGGCAAGAACGAGGCAGGCTCAAAAGGCAAAGAGCAGGATACTGCAAGGCTGGATACCCATTGCTGAGGCAAAATTCAAAGGGGGGGGGGGGGTGGAGCTCTGGTTAAATACCAGAAAGTGGTGACATCATCAGGAGGTGCTAGTGGCTGCATTCCCGCTGTAGGAACTACAAGGCTGGGACTGATGTATGTGCGGGTGCCTTAGGAGTGGCGCATTGGAGCAGGAGTGTCAGCGGCTGGTGGAGGTTTCCGTGCCACGTCAGACGGCCAGGGCCCTCACAGAGGTGAGTGCTGCCGGTCATGGGATGATCCTGCAATCAGCAAATGTTAAACCCTCTTTGTACCTAAAATATAGGAGGTAATTTTTAAAGGAGTTACACATGTAAACGTGACATACTATTATAGCAATTTTAAAAAGCCATTTATACATTGTAAAGTGCATTTACATATGTATAACCTATGGACAATGCAATGGCATATATTGTAGCAGTATTCTAAAACCAAATTGCACGAGTAAAGTGCATTTAAAGTGAAAAACCCAATTTTAAGCCTGTAAATGCTTTTGAAAATTAGGCGCATTATATTGCCTTCTGAACCAAAACATACTCATTGGAATGCCTTCTCTTTAATGAAGCAAAATGTACACAGATTGTGAAAGAATGCACTGAGTTTAGCTGCACCAATGGAGAGCAAATTCCAGAGAAAATATTTTTATCCATATAAATGGGTTTGGAAATTGCCTTCTCCCATAACCTATGGGTGTGTTGAAGTCAACTTTCTTATGATCCCTGTTCCTCTTTATATAAAAAAAGGATTCTGTAAAGCATGAAAGAGAACTTTTTGAAATACTTTTCTCTATAAAATTGTATAATTTGCAATATGTACTGAACTGTATATTTTTAGCTCTCCCTTTGTGTGTAAAATTACTTAATTTATGGTATCATATTGTTATTCCTTTTTTGGCCCAGTAGGGGGTTCCTCCTTTTTCCTTTTTTATTCCACCTCAGTCAGAATAAGTGTTGACATCCTGGCACCTGGGGATATTTTTCTCTATTTAATAGATCCATACCACTGCTCCTATTCTGCTCATTGCAGCAATGGTTCTGCAGCCAGGAGCCGTGCACTACAGCTCTTTCTGTAATCCTGTGTCATGGGCTCTAAATCTGGCCAATAGGCATCAGCCTTAATGAGGACTGTGATTCTACTTTCTCGAGGCTGTGAATGCTGCCTCTGCAGCATCCCCATCCCCAGATCTCCTGAGGTGTAGCAGGACCAACTCAGGGATTGAACCAGGGATCTTCCACTCAGCACTGTATGGTACTGCCATTGAATCGCCAGGCCAGCTCATTATTAATCCTTTTTTTTATATCAGTCTATCTTTCTGACAAACAGCTCCAATACTTCTTTTTCAATTTGAATAAGTCAAATCAAATTAGGAAGCTCTTGAGCTGTAGATGGACAGTGTGGAGAATGTTTTCAGTCCAATAACAAATTCAATATAGGAAAATATTATTTTCTTTTAAGCTATTAGTCTATGTGTATTGTCTGGTGAGAGCCTGCACTACCAGTTGTAATTAGAGATGTGATTCAGCCGAACCTTTTGCTTCGGCCTTCATTATCGGCCTGCCATGGGAAATTTCATTTTCCCGCAGTTTGGGCCAATTTTATTTTGGCTGCCCCCTGAAATGAAACCCCAAACCCACCCCAACCCTTCAAATTGAATTAATTGAAAACCCCCCACCCTCCCGACCCCAGCAAACTTGCCGAAATTCCCTGGTGGTCCAGCGGGGGTCCCAGGAGTGATCTCCTGCTCTTGGGCCATCAGCTGCAAGTAATCAAAATGGCGCCAATGGCCCTTTGACCTTACCATGTGACAGGGGCTATTGGTGCCATTGGCCGGCCTCTGAAACATTGTAGGAGCAATGGACGGCCGGCACCATCTTAAAAAATGGCGCGGGCCATCCATTGCTCTTACCATGTGACAGTGGCTGACCAATGGCACCGTTAGCCCCTGTCATCTAGTAAGGTGGATAAAAGAGGTATTCCGGGGACATTTTTGAGAGGAGTTAAATTATCTGGCTCGCTTAGCCAAGCTAAGTTAGCTGGATAACTTTAGATATGCTTCAGAGCAGGCCTAAAGTTACCCTGCCTTGTGGATACTAAATCTGTATTTCCAAAGGATTTCTATCAATGTCATTTGGCATGTCTCAAATACAGGGAACAACTCCTTGCAGATCAGATCACTGCCTTTAGCATAAAGCAGATCCTGTGGAACAGACCTGGAAATGGTGGCACATCTCATCACTGGATGTGAAGTGCTGATATCAGAAGGCTTGTATAAAGAGAGGCCCAATAAGGAGGCATGGCTTATTCTGTGGAAAATGTGTAAACATTATCACATTGATGTACCAGAAAAGCATGACCCTAATAGAATAGAATTAAGAAGTTGTGATCATGTGGGACATTCTTATTCCATCCAACAGGAAGATCAATGCTAGAAAACCAGAAATTGTGGTAAAGGAGAAAAACACAAGAACAGCATTGTTGATAAAGGTGTCAGTACCCAGTGACTATTCTATGGATTACATGGAGAAAGTGAATATTCTTAAGTACCAAGAAATGCAATTAGAAACCAAGAAAAAGTGGAGGAAGGATACAGAAATAGTCCCAATTATATTGGGTGCCACAAGCCTGACTAAAAAGAATTTCCAAGCGCAACTTAATATGTTGTCTACTAAGATTATACACTATGAACTCCAGAAGTAGGATCTCTTTGGCAGAAATACTAAGAAGGACATTAGCAGTAAAGCTGAGAGTTTGATATCATTCCTAATATACTCTGGTTAATAAATGAGGTTCATTCCTGTCAAGGTATGCGCAAAGCAAATCCAAACCCTTTTGGAGACATTGCCCAGACTGTATAAAATGGAGTAAGAACTTATTTATTTATTTATTTATTTATTTATTTATTTAAAGGCTTTTATATACCGGAGTTCATGCACTAGTGCATACCACTTCGGTTTACACAGAACAAGGAACAGAAAATTACATCAAACAGATTGAACAATTAAACAAATATACAATTACATCCAATGATTGGGTATAAATAACATGGCTAACTTAGTAGGAACTTGGAGTTTGAGGTAAAGGAGAGAAATAGTACCAAGTGGTAACAGAACAATGTTAATAGCTAATAATAAATATAAATAGTAAATACAAATTCTTATAATAAATACAGATGCTTACAGATTACAGTCTTCATGAAAAGTTTGTGTCTACAGAATAGGGTTAAGTAAATAAGAACTGGCGGTTCTTTCTTTAGGAGTGAAGACTTAAAAAACTGAGGTTACATCTGGATTAAGAGGTATTGGTGTAGCATGCTCAAATATTTAATGATTTGGAATTGTGAGACCAAGGATAAAAATTAGGAGTTGTTTGATATGATTATAAAAGCGAGAATGATTCAAGTTCTGGGACGTGGTTCTGAGCTAGACCTTTAAGTGTAGGCTTTTGTAAAGAGCCAGGTCTTGAGTTTCTTTTTGAATGTTCGAGTAACTTGGGGACCAATACAAATTATAAGCCTTCCTGAATGCACAACACTACAGAAAAGGTATCAGTTTAATAAAACATTAGAACACTAATTAGGACAACATACAATGACTTTTTATTTCTGTTACATATGCTTATATGACTATGTCAGCGATGGGACTCTCAGAGACTGACAGAAACTCCTTTGTAATATGTCAGGTTCCATCTCCAAGATGCACCTGAAAGCATACCTTTTCATTATCTACAATCACATCATTCCAGCAGCTGCCTAACTCTCATAGCTTTTCTGTGTCTCCCTTTCTTCCTACTTTGATGCATAGAAATAAAGGTTAACATAACAATGAAAGTAAAAAAAAAATATATATAGGGTCATAACTTTTTATTGAACTAACAATAAATTGCAGGGATAATTATGTAACATCACCTATAAGTTAGCTTACAAATATATGTAAAAGTCACTCCAAGTTTCGAAGTGGACTTATGTGCATAACTCCACTTTGAAAATGTTCCCAAGTCTACCTACACATCTTCTATATGCTAACTGTGTGCTTAGATTTTCCATGAAAATTTACATGCATAAGATGGTAATTTTAAAACGGGTACAGTGGCACACACATACATGTATATGGGTATGTGGCCAGATACATAGCAATTTTATATCCTGCACACATATACATGCACATGGGTGCACAGGCACATGTTCTAGATATGCACACATTTCCAATTTTGGCGCACACCTGGCTTTTAAAATTCAACCTTTTAAAATTGGTTTTACATGTATAAATGCACTTTACCTGAGTAAGTGGGTTTTTGGAAATTGCTAAAATATGCCATTGAATTGTCCATAGGATTTATCTGCATAAATGTACTTTACTTGAGTAAATGGCTGTTGAAAATTGCTACAGTACTAGTTATATTTAAGTGTAAATCCTTGTGACAATTATCCCCATACTTTTTAAAATCCCAAAGTAAGTCCAAACACCTTCCCAACTCAAGCCCAAGAAAGCCTCTGCTCAGTCCATACTTATGTGCAAACATGACATACCTGCATATGTTTACCCACATATCAGGTGCACAGTTTTACAAAAAGCCATTTCTGTTTTCCCCACAGAAATACTTTTGAAAATTATTCTCTTGAATAGTTTTCAGAGCTGAAATTCCATTTCTCAGGTTTGAACAGAATGAGCAAGCGATGCCTGCTAGAAATACAAGTGAATCATAGAGGGTAATTTTAGAACCAGTTTCCATGGGTAAAACAATGCTTTAACTACAGAAATGAGAGTTTTTTAAATTGCCCATTCTACATTTGGGCCATTTTGTGTATAATTTTACTTGCAGTAGGAGGAGGTTTTCTGAGGTAGAGGAGGGTTTTGCACTTACAGATTCAAAAATATGTGCATCATTTTTCTCAGGAAAACCAACCACACATATTAGCAAGTATAAATGCATGCAAATACTTCTTTTGGAATAATTTTTCAAACTGAAAGTATGAACATATTTTCTCGTCAAATATAAGTGCAAAGTCAACAGCTAAGAAGTAACCACTGACTTTGTGCACTTATGCGGGAAGTCTTAAAATTACCCGCAAAGTGTGAGGGAGAAAGGGGAAGGTGGAGGATTGATGGATGATCAGAATGTGACAGGTAGAGAAATTTCATGTTTCATAAAGAATTAAAAAAAACAGGTCTCTACTGAATCCTTTCTTGTCAGTTCCAAAGTATCTGATCATTTTAATGTCAAATGTCCTATTTTACTAGATAATTCTGAATTTAATTTTTAGTATACTGATAGTAAAGTCATTGATGCAGTGGTCTGGTTCTGCAAAGTGCTCTCCCACAGAAGTGTTGTTTCTGTTCGAGAGCACTTTGCAAACCAGACCATTGAATAAATGACTGCATGGTCAATATTGCTTTGTTCTTCTCTGTATCTGTACAAGTTGTAATTTTTTTTTTTAACATCTGGTCTGTTTCACTAATGTAACTATACTTACCATATATTATAAAACAGTAAGAGAATAACTTTAAAACATCCTCACAAGCATCCATATATGCATGTATAGGGGCATGCGTGCTCATGCACATGCATTTGTATATCATGTGTGCAAATGCACCTGCACAATATAAAATACAGGGAATGCATTTTCAACATAGCTGGATACATTTTGACTTATCCGGATAAGTGGTGGCAAAGCCTGGACTTCCCTTTTTTTACATGTGCTATTTTACTCTTGCACACGTATGTAAAACCCTTTACAAATAAATGCATGGCATTTGTGCACAAACCACAAATGCACGTATGAGGCCCTTTTTGTGCAAATATCTCTTTTAAAATTCATCTTTAAGTAAACTGTAGAGAAAAGACTAAAGCCTCAGAAAACAACATATTACTCAATAGCACTCAGATTTCCACTGTGGAGCCATGCTGGTCTGTAAATTTGGTATTAGAAAAATGTTTATAGTATCAGAATGCATTGGTGTACAACAGAAATAATGAATCTACACATTTTAAATATTCAGAACACTTTCTGTTCCCTTGTTCATTTTATATTGGCACTGTTAGCAATTAAAGAGCTTACTTACTTACTGATTCTTAGCTAATGAGAAAGACTCATGTTTCCTGCAACAGAAGGACATGTTTTTTAAATTGATGCTGGCTTAAAGTTCCTGTGACTGAAAGGTGATTTCCATATTAAATTCCAAAAGTGCAACTAGGTTCAGAGCCATGACATATTTTTGCAAAGATCTTCATAAATCATTGCCTTAAATTAAATCTGATATAAGGTCTGGATGCTGGTCAGCAGAAATGTTCATGGATTATCTCCTGTGGCTTATATTGGTTTAGAACATGTCCAAAACTATTAAATGACTGAGAAGGTGTCTGAAGATGGTTTCTTATTCATACCGCCTCACACCTTATCAGACTATGTCACACTCTATGTAAATTAAACTGTGCAGTAGTAAGGGATGCAATTATTTTTTTCACTTTTAATAAAGTGCCAAATGCTGAAGCAGGTTATAAAATCCAGAACCAAGTGATGCAGTAAAGTCGACTGCTCATTTCCATTTTCTCTTAAATGAATGGTGAGGTCCATATTCAAAGTCATTTACCCCGATAACTTAGAATTTATCTAGCTAAATGAATATTTGGGTACTTATCCAACTAAATTCTAGTCGAATAACTTTTTATGTGAGCTAAAATTCGGCTGTTTAAGTTAGGGGGCATCCCGGGGAGGGGTAACTGGTAGGAGATGACATTGCTAGATAAGTTATCCAGATAACTTCTCCAGCTAAGTCTGATCATCCCATAGACTGCCCTAAAGTTAGCCGGGTAAACTTATCTGGCTAACTTTAGGGAGCTGGTAATATTCAGCAGCACAGTCATGCTGAATATGGACTTCAGTGTGATTTTTCAAACTGGATTCACCCGTATATAAAAGGTATTTTAAGGTAAGGACTTTAGTTGTCTGTGATACGATGGGTACATTTCCTGTTGTAGAATATAATAGGAATGTGCAATCATTTAGGAATAATTAGGCAATTTCACACAAAATTGCCTAATTCATCCTGGTTCGGGGAACCCAAAAAACCAGCCAAATTTTCCCAAAATTTCAGTTTTTCGGGTTAGTGCGCACTAACCCGAAATTCGGGTCCCTTGAATTTCAAAGGCCCGAACCGCGGGAGATATGAAATTTCCTGCAGCGGGCCGAAAACGAAGCCTAAACCGAAAGGTTCGGGCTTTGCACATCTCAAGAATATAATACCTGCTCAAAATCTCTCTTTTCAACAAATTGGGGACACATTTAATACTAAAAAGTCTGTGAATATCTTTTATCAGGTGTTTTTGCACCACTTTTCAAAGGGAAAATATGCACGTACCTTTACTGTGAAAATGCCCCTAAGGGAAAAGTATCCACAGAGATTTGCAGCTGCTTTTTTTCTGACTGAAACTACATGCATAGTTTTGAAAATCCAAACTTACGCATGTAGTTTTCTCCCCCGATTGAAGCCTGCCTGGGAATATATCCACTGCAATGTGGGTAAAAGAATGCAGGTTGTGGAACTATGCACATACTTTTACCCACATGTAGAGTGAATAATTTTCAGACAGGCAATTTGCACATGTAAAACACATAGAAATCTCTTTTTAAAATTGCCCTTTTGGGTACAGGAATACAAGGGAAGTGAGAAAGTGAAGGCTACAGAGCAAGAAAAAGACCATATGATAATTTTTTCTGATGATTTCAAGGTAGTGAAACACAATGACAAGTAGGTGGCCAGAATCAGAGATGCTAGAGTACACAGGGAGAGGTATAACCATTAAAAAAAGGGCATGATTATACTTTTGTAGAGGTCATTAATGCAACCTTAGCTGGTGTATTGTGTTCTGTCCTGGAAGTCATACCTACAAGAAGGACATAGATAGAATGGAGGAAATCCAGACCAAAATGATGTGTACTTTGCACCAAAAGTCTTGTAAGATGGGAAATATAGAAACATAAATGCAGAAAAACCATATGGCCCATTTACTCTCCCTATCTTCCCAATTATTTTAGCATTATAATTCCCAGCATTTCCTTAGAGATTCCCTGTATTTATCCCATTTTTCTTGGATTCAGATACTGCTTTTGTCTCCACCATTTCCACTGGGAGGTCATTCCATGCATCCACCAATCTTTTTGTAAATAAATATTTCCTAAGATTACTCCTGCTTCTACTCTGTTTTTCTCTCATCCTTGACCCCTCATTCTAGAGCCTCCTTTCCAATCAAAGAGACTTGTATCATGGAAACCCTTGAGATATTTTAATGCCAGTCTCTATCATATCATATCTCTCCTATTTTGCCTTTCCTTTAGGGTGTACATGTTTAGATCTTTAAGTCTAGCCCCATATGCTTTAGAATGAAGACCACACTGACCATTTTAGTAGCCTCCATCTGGACTAAATCCAAACTGTTTATTTTCTTTTAAAGGTGCGGTCTCCAGAATTATACACAGTATTCCAAGTGAGGTAATATCACCTCCTTTCTTTCTCTTGACCATTCCTCTCCCAGCACAGCCAAGCATTTTTCTGGCTTTGTTGTCACGTTGTCCACCTGTTTGGCCTTCTTAAGATCACCAAATACAATCACCTCCAGATCTTGCTCTTCTTTCATGCTTGAAGAATTTCTCCAATTC
>NW_021820571.1:5309-13968 GCF_901001135.1 Rhinatrema bivittatum | reverse complement strand
ACCACGAGATGGCGCCACTCTATATGCGATTGAAACTTCCCTCCAGCGCTTGCCCGCCCTGCCTCCTCGCCCCCTGCCGTCCAATCGCAGCAGCAGAAAAGGGCGGGACTGCAGAAAAGGGCGGGGCTGCAGCAGGGCTCTCCTGTGATAGGCTCCAACCCTGCCTGTCTCGCCCTCACAACCATGGCGGAGCTGTAGCTTCCGGTTGGTGACCGAGAGCTCGGCCGTGCGCTCCGAGAGCGGGCAGCGGCCGCCCTGCCGGGAAAAGCCGCTTAGCACGGAAGGAGCAATGGGGGCTAAGGCTGGCGCTGGTTTAAAACCAAAGCCGGGTTTATCGGCGTCGGGTTTCGGGACCGGAGTACGGCGGTCACGAAAACCCCGTCTGGGTTCGCGTTAGCAAAGATGCGCTAAGGGTCCTAGCGCATCCTTTCTAACGCGACCCCTAATTTAAATATTGCGTCGGCCCAGAATCAGATTTGCTGTATTTTAGACCTTATAACAGGTAACTGAATATTTACTCAAGATTAAAAGCAGCAAAATCTGCTAAATTATCTTTGGATTTTCCCTCACCCAATGCCAATAGTACATTAATGGCACTGAATGAGATCCTGTTATTATAAGAGGGGTTACTCATCTCACCCAATGCCAATAGTATATTAATGGGACTGAATGAGATCCTGTTATCATTATAAGAGAGGTTACTCATCTCACCCAATGCCAATAGTATATTAATGGCACTGAATGAGATCCTGTTATTATAAGAGGGGTTACTCATCTCACCCAATGCCAATAGTATATTAATGGGACTGAATGAGATCCTGTTATTATAAGAGGGGTTACTCATCTCACCCAATGCCAATAGTATATTAATGGCACTGAATGAGATCCTGTTATCATTATAAGAGGGGTTACTCATCTCACCCAATGCCAATAGTATATTAATGGGACTGAATGAGATCCTGTTATTATAAGAGGGGTTACTCATCTCACCCACTGCCAATAGTATATTAATGGCACTGAATGAGATCCTGTTATTATAAGAGGGGTTACTCATCTCACCCAATGCCAATAGTATATTAATGGCACTGAATGAGATCCTGTTATTATAAGAGGGGTTACTCATCTCACCCAATGCCAATAGTATATTAATGGCACTGAATGAGATCCTGTTATTATAAGAGGGGTTACTCATCTCACCCAATGCCAATAGTATATTAATGGCACTGAATGAGATCCTGTTATTATAAGAGGGGTTACTCATCTCACCCAATGCCAATAGTATATTAATGGCACTGAATGAGATCCTGTTATTATAAGAGGGGTTACTCATCTCACCCAATGCCAATAGTATATTAATGGGACTGAATGAGATCCTGTTATCATTATAAGAGGGGTTACTCATCTCACCCAATGCCAATAGTATATTAATGGGCCTGAATGAGATCCTGTTATTATAAGAGGGGTTACTCATCTCACCCAATGCCAATAGTATATTAATGGCACTGAATGAGATCCTGTTATTATAAGAGAGGGTTACTCATCTCACCCAATGCCAATAGTATATTAATGGCACTGAATGAGATCCTGTTATCATTATAAGAGGGGTTACTCATCTCACCCAATGCCAATAGTATATTAATGGCACTGAATGAGATCCTGTTATTATAAGAGGGGTTACTCATCTCACCCAATGCCAATAGTATATTAATGGCACTGAATGAGATCCTGTTATTATAAGAGGGGTTACTCATCTCACCCAATGCCAATAGTATATTAATGGGCCTGAATGAGATCCTGTTATCATTATAAGAGGGGTTACTCATCTCACCCAATGCCAATAGTATATTAATGGACTGAATGAGATCCTGTTATTATAAGAGGGGTTACTCATCTCACCCAATGCCAATAGTATATTAATGGGACTGAATGAGATCCTGTTATCATTATAAGAGGGGTTACTCATCTCACCCAATGCCAATAGTATATTAATGGGCACTGAATGAGATCCTGTTATCATTATAAGAGGGGTTACTCATCTCACCCAATGCCAATAAGTATATTAATGGCACTGAATGAGATCCTGTTATTATAAGAGGGGTTACTCATCTCACCCAATGCCAATAGTATATTAATGGCACTGAATGAGATCCTGTTATTATAGAGGGGTTACTCATCTCACCCAATGCCAATAGTATATTAATGGCACTGAATGAGATCCTGTTATTATAAGAGGGGTTACTCATCTCACCCAATGCCAATAGTATATTAATGGCACTGAATGAGATCCTGTTATTATAAGAGGGGTTACTCATCTCACCCAATGCCAATAGTATATTAATGGGCCTGAATGAGATCCTGTTATTATAAGAGGGGTTACTCATCTCACCCAATGCCAATAGTATATTAATGGGCTGAATGAGATCCTGTTATATTATAAGAGGGGTTACTCATCTCACCCAATGCCAATAGTATATTAATGGCACTGAATGAGATCCTGTTATTATAAGAGGGGTTACTCATCTCACCCAATGCCAATAGTATATTAATGGCACTGAATGAGATCCTGTTATTATAAGAGGGGTTACTCATCTCACCCAATGCCAATAGTATATTAATGGCACTGAATGAGATCCTGTTATTATAAGAGGGGTTACTCATCTCACCCAATGCCAATAGTATATTAATGGCACTGAATGAGATCCTGTTATCATTATAAGAGGGGTTACTCACCTCACCCAATGCCAATAGTATATTAATGGCACTGAATGAGATCCTGTTATTATAAGAGGGGTTACTCATCTCACCCAATGCCAATAGTATATTAATGGGACTGAATGAGATCCTGTTATCATTATAAGAGGGGTTACTCATCTCACCCAATGCCAATAGTATATTAATGGGACTGAATGAGATCCTGTTATCATTATAAGAGCGCTGTTACTCATCTCACCCAATGCCAATAGTATATTAATGGGCCTGAATGAGATCCTGTTATCAGTATAAGAGGGGTTACTCATCTCACCCAATGCCAATAGTATATTAATGGCACTGAATGAGATCCTGTTAATTATAAGAGGGGTTACTCATCTCACCCAATGCCAATAGTATATTAATGGGCACTGAATGAGATCCTGTTATTATAAGAGGGGTTACTCATCTCACCCAATGCCAATAGTATATTAATGGGCACTGAATGAGATCCTGTTCATTATAGAGGGGTTACTCATCTCACCCAATGCCAATAGTATATTAATGGGCCTGAATGAGATCCTGTTATTATAAGAGGGGTTACTCATCTCACCCAATGCCAATAGTATATTAATGGGCACTGAATGAGATCCTGTTATTATAAGAGGGGTTACTCATCTCACCCAATGCCAATAGTATATTAATGGGACTGAATGAGATCCTGTTATTATAAGAGGGGTTACTCATCTCACCCAATGCCAATAGTATATTAATGGGCCTGAATGAGATCCTGTTATCATTATAAGAGGGGTTACTCATCTCACCCAATGCCAATAGTATATTAATGGGACTGAATGAGATCCTGTTATTATAAGAGCGGGTTACTCATCTCACCCAATGCCAATAGTATATTAATGGCACTGAATGAGATCCTGTTATCATTATAAGAGGGGTTACTCATCTCACCCAATGCCAATAGTATATTAATGGGACTGAATGAGATCCTGTTATCATTATAAGAGGGGTTACTCATCTCACCCAATGCCAATAGTATATTAATGGCACTGAATGAGATCCTGTTATTATAAGAGGGGTTACTCATCTCACCCAATGCCAATAGTATATTAATGGGCCTGAATGAGATCCTGTTATCATTATAAGAGGGGTTACTCATCTCATCCAATGCCAATAGTATATTAATGGCACTGAATGAGATCCTGTTATCATTATAAGAGGGGTTACTCATCTCACCCAATGCCAATAGTATATTAATGGGACTGAATGAGATCCTGTTATTATAAGAGGGGTTACTCATCTCACCCAATGCCAATAGTATATTAATGGCACTGAATGAGATCCTGTTATTATAAGAGGGGTTACTCATCTCACCCAATGCCAATAGTATATTAATGGGCACTGAATGAGATCCTGTTATCATTATAAGAGGGGTTACTCATCTCACCCAATGCCAATAGTATATTAATGGGACTGAATGAGATCCTGTTATCATTATAAGAGGGGTTACTCATCTCACCCAATGCCAATAGTATATTAATGGGACTGAATGAGATCCTGTTATTATAAGAGGGGTTACTCATCTCACCCAATGCCAATAGTATATTAATGGGACTGAATGAGATCCTGTTATTATAAGAGGGGTTACTCATCTCACCCAATGCCAATAGTATATTAATGGGCCTGAATGAGATCCTGTTATTATAAGAGGGGTTACTCATCTCACCCAATGCCAATAGTATATTAATGGGACTGAATGAGATCCTGTTATTATAAGAGGGGTTACTCATCTCACCCAATGCCAATAGTATATTAATGGCACTGAATGAGATCCTGTTATCATTATAAGAGGGGTTACTCATCTCACCCAATGCCAATAGTATATTAATGGGACTGAATGAGATCCTGTTATCATTATAAGAGAGGTTACTCATCTCACCCAATGCCAATAGTATATTAATGGCACTGAATGAGATCCTGTTATTATAAGAGGGGTTACTCATCTCACCCAATGCCAATAGTATATTAATGGCACTGAATGAGATCCTGTTATCATTATAAGAGGGGTTACTCATCTCACCCAATGCCAATAGTATATTAATGGCACTGAATGAGATCCTGTTATTATAAGAGGGGTTACTCATCTCACCCAATGCCAATAGTATATTAATGGCACTGAATGAGATCCTATTATAAGAGGGGTTACTCATCTCACCCAATGCCAATAGTATATTAATGGCACTGAATGAGATCCTGTTATTATAAGAGCGCTGTTACTCATCTCACCCAATGCCAATAGTATATTAATGGGCCTGAATGAGATCCTGTTATTATAAGAGGGGTTACTCATCTCACCCAATGCCAATAGTATATTAATGGGGCTGAATGAGATCCTGTTATCATTATAAGAGGGGTTACTCATCTCACCCAATGCCAATAGTATATTAATGGCACTGAATGAGATCCTGTTATTATAAGAGGGGTCACTCATCTCACCCAATGCCAATAGTATATTAATGGCACTGAATGAGATCCTGTTATTATAAGAGGGGTTACTCATCTCACCCAATGCCAATAGTATATTAATGGCACTGAATGAGATCCTGTTATTATAAGAGGGGTTACTCATCTCACCCAATGCCAATAGTATATTAATGGCACTGAATGAGATCCTGTTATCATTATAAGAGGGGTTACTCATCTCACCCAATGCCAATAGTATATTAATGGGACTGACTGAGATCCTGTTATCATTATAAGAGGGGTTACTCATCTCACCCAATGCCAATAGTATATTAATGGGACTGAATGAGATCCTGTTATCATTATAAGAGGGGTTACTCATCTCACCCAATGCCAATAGTATATTAATGGGACTGAATGAGATCCTGTTATCATTATAAGAGGGTTACTCATCTCACCCAATGCCAATAGTATATTAATGGCACTGAATGAGATCCTGTTATCATTATAAGAGCGCTGTTACTCATCTCACCCAATGCCAATAGTATATTAATGGGCCTGAATGAGATCCTGTTATCAGTATAAGAGGGGTACTCATCTCACCCAATGCCAATAGTATATTAATGGCACTGAATGAGATCCTGTAATTATAAGAGGGGTTACTCATCTCACCCAATGCCAATAGTATATTAATGGCACTGAATGAGATCCTGTTATTATAAGAGGGGTTACTCATCTCACCCAATGCCAATAGTATATTAATGGCACTGAATAAGATCCTGTTATCATTATAAGAGGGGTTACTCATCTCACCCAATGCCAATAGTATATTAATGGGCCTGAATGACATCCTGTTATTATAAGAGGGGTTACTCATCTCACCCAATGCCAATAGTATATTAATGGCACTGAATGAGATCCTGTTATTATAAGAGGGGTTACTCATCTCACCCAATGCCAATAGTATATTAATGGGACTGAATGAGATCCTGTTATTATAAGAGGGGTTACTCATCTCACCCAATGCCAATAGTACATTAATGGGCCTGAATGAGATCCTGTTATCATTATAAGAGGGGTTACTCATCTCACCCAATGCCAATAGTATATTAATGGGACTGAATGAGATCCTGTTATTATAAGAGCGCTGTTACTCATCTCACCCAATGCCAATAGTATATTAATGGCACTGAATGAGATCCTGTTATCATTATAAGAGGGGTTACTCATCTCACCCAATGCCAATAGTATATTAATGGGACTGAATGAGATCCTGTTATCATTATAAGAGGGGTCACTCATCTCACCCAATGCCAATAGTATATTAATGGCACTGAATGAGATCCTGTTATTATAAGAGGGGTTACTCATCTCACCCAATGCCAATAGTATATTAATGGCACTGAATGAGATCCTGTTATCATTATAAGAGGGGTTACTCATCTCATCCAATGCCAATAGTATATTAATGGCACTGAATGAGATCCTGTTATCATTATAAGAGGGGTCACTCATCTCACCCAATGCCAATAGTACATTAATGGGACTGAATGAGATCCTGTTATTATAAGAGGGGTTACTCATCTCACCCAATGCCAATAATATATTAATGGCACTGAATGAGATCCTGTTATTATAAGAGGGGTTACTCATCTCACCCAATGCCAATAGTATATTAATGGCACTGAATGAGATCCTGTTATCATTATAAGAGGGGTTACTCATCTCACCCAATGCCAATAGTATATTAATGGGACTGAATGAGATCCTGTTATCATTATAAGAGGGGTTACTCATCTCACCCAATGCCAATAGTATATTAATGGGACTGAATGAGATCCTGTTATTATAAGAGGGGTTACTCATCTCACCCAATGCCAATAGTATATTAATGGGACTGAATGAGATCCTGTTATTATAAGAGGGATTACTCATCTCACCCAATGCCAATAGTATATTAATGGCACTGAATGAGATCCTGTTATCATTATAAGAGGGGTTACTCATCTCACCCAATGCCAATAGTATATTAATGGGACTGAATGAGATCCTGTTATCATTATAAGAGAGGTTACTCATCTCACCCAATGCCAATAGTATATTAATGGCACTGAATGAGATCCTGTTATCATTATAAGAGGGGTTACTCACCTCACCCAATGCCAATAGTATATTAATGGCACTGAATGAGATCCTGTTATCATTATAAGAGGGGTTACTCATCTCACCCAATGCCAATAGTATATTAATGGCACTGAATGAGATCCTGTTAGTATAAGAGGGGTTACTCATCTCACCCAATGCCAATAGTATATTAATGGCACTGAATGAGATCCTGTTATCATTATAAGAGGGGTTACTCATCTCACCCAATGCCAATAGTATATTAATGGGACTGAATGAGATCCTGTTATCATTATAAGAGGGGTTACTCATCTCAACCCAATGCCAATAGTATATTAATGGGACTGAATGAGATCCTGTTATTATAAGAGGGGTTACTCATCTCACCCAATGCCAATAGTATATTAATGGGACTGAATGAGATCCTGTTATTATAAGAGGGATTACTCATCTCACCCAATGCAATAGTATATTAATGGCACTGAATGAGATCCTGTTTCATTATAAGAGGGGTTACTCATCTCACCCAATGCCAATAGTATATTAATGGGACTGAATGAGATCCTGTTATCATTATAAAAGAGGTTACTCATCTCACCCAATGCCAATAGTATATTAATGGCACTGAATGAGATCCTGTTATCATTATAAGAGGGGTTACTCATCTCACCCAATGCCAATAGTATATTAATGGGGCTGAATGAGATCCTGTTATTATAAGAGGGGTTACTCATCTCACCCAATGCCAATAGTATATTAATGGGCCTGAATGAGATCCTGTTATCATTATAAGAGGGGTTACTCATCTCACCCAATGCCAATAGTATATTAATGGGCCTGAATGAGATCCTGTTATCATTATAAGAGGGGTTACTCATCTCACCCAATGCCAATAGTATATTAATGGGCCTGAATGAGATCCTGTTATTAGAAGAGGGGTTACTCACCTCACCCAATGCCAATAGTATATTAACGGGACTGAATGAGATCCTGTTATTATAAGAGAGGTTACTCATCTCACCCAATGCCAATAGTATATTAATGGCACTGAATGAGATCCTGTTATCATTATAAGAGGGGTTACTCATCTCACCCAATGCCAATAGTATATTAATGGCACTGAATGAGATCCTGTTATTATAAGAGGGGTTACTCATCTCACCCAATGCCAATAGTATATTAATGGCACTGAATGAGATCCTGTTATTATAAGAGGGGTTACTCATCTCACCCAATGCCAATAGTATATTAATGGGCACTGAATGAGATCCTGTTATTATAAGAGGGGTTACTCATCTCACCCAATGCCAATAGTATATTAATGGGCACTGAATGAGATCCTGTTATATTATAAGAGGGGTTACTCATC
>NW_021820571.1:0-5209 GCF_901001135.1 Rhinatrema bivittatum | reverse complement strand
GTAGATGCAGGGTCTCTCCTGTTGGGCTGTGTTGGCAGCAGTTCTCTTCCTTTCTTATAGGTAACATTATACAGGAATAGATACAGGGTTTCTCCTGTCAGGCTGTGTTGGAAGCAGTTCTCTTGCTTTCTTATAGGTAACATTATACAGGAATAGATGCAGGGTCTCTACTGTCAGGCTGTGTTGGCAGCAGTTCTCTTGCTTTCTTATAGGTAACATTATACAGGAATAGATGCAGGCTCTCACTTTCTTATAGGTAACATTATACAGGAATACATGCTGGCTCTCTTCCTTTCTTATAGGTAACATTATACAGGAATACATGCTGGCTCTCTTCCTTTCTTATAGGTAACATTCTACAGGAATAGATGCAGGCTCTCTTCCTTTCTTATAGGTAACATTATACAGGAATAGATGCAGGCTCTCTTCCTTTCTTATAGGTAACATTATACAGGAATAGATGCAGGCTCTCTTCCTTTCTTATAGGTAACATTATACAGGAATAGATGGAGGCTCTCTTCCTTTCTTATAGGTAACATTATACAGGAATACATGCTGGCTCTCTTCCTTTCTTATAGGTAACATTATACAGGAGTAGATGCAGGGTCTCTCCTGTTGGGCTGTGTTGGCAGCAGTTCTCTTCCTTTCTTATAGGTAACATTATACAGGAATAGATACAGGATTTCTCCTGTCAGGCTGTGTTGGAAGCAGTTCTCTTGCTTTCTTATAGGTAACATTATACAGGAATAGATGCAGGGTCTCCACTGTCAGGCTGTGGTGGCAGCAGTTCTCTTGCTTTCTTATAGGTAACATTATACAGGAATACATGCTGGCTCTCACTTTCTTATAGGTAACATTATACAGGAATAGATGCAGGCTCTCTTCCTTTCTTATAGGTAACATTATATAGGAATAGATGCAGGCTCTCTTCCATCCTTATAGGTAACATTATACAGGAATAGATGCAGGCTCTCTTCCATTCTTATAGGTAACATTGTGCAGGAATAGATGCAGGCTCTCTCCCTTTCTTATAGGTAACATTATACAGGAATAGATGCAGGGTCTCTCCTGTCAGGCTTTGTTGGCAGCAGTTCTCTTCCTTTCTTACAGGTAACATTATATAGGAATAGATGCAGGGTCTCTTCCTTTCTTATAGGTAATATTATATAGGAATAGATGCAGGGTCTCTTCCATTCTCATAGGTAACATTAGACAGGAATAGATGCAGGGTCTTCCATTCTTATAGGTAACATTATACAGGAATAGATGCAGGCTCTCTTCCATTCTTATAGGTAACATTAGACAGGAATAGATGCAGGGTCTCTCCTGTCAGGCTGTGTTGGCAGCAGTTCTCTTGCTTTCTTATAGGTAACATTATACAGGAATAGATGCAGGGTCTCTACTGTCAGGCTTTGTTGGCAGCATTTCTCTTGCTTTCTTATAGGTAACATTATAAAGGAATAGATGCTGGCTCTCTTTATTATAGGTAACATTATACAGGAATAGATGCAGGGTCTCTCCTGTCAGGCTGTGTTGGCAGCAGTTCTCTTGCTTTCTTATAGGTAACATTATACAGGAATAGATGCAGGGTCTCTACTGTCAGGCTTTGTTGGCAGCATTTCTCTTGCTTTCTTATAGGTAACATTATAAAGGAATAGATGCAGGCTCTCTTCCTTTCTTATAGGTAACATTATACAGGAATAGATGCAGGCTGTCTTCCTTTCTTATAGGTAACATTATACAGGAATAGATGCAGGCTCTCTTCCTTTCTTATAGGTAACATTACACAGGAATAGATGCAGGGTCTCTCCTGTTGGGCTGTGTTGGTAGCAGTTCTCTTACTTTCTTATAGGTAACATTATACAGGAATACATGCTGGCTCTCTTCCTTTCTTATAGGTAACATTATACAGGAATAGATGCAGGCTCTCTTCCATTCTTATAGGTAACATTATGCAGGAATAGATGCAGGCTCTCTCCCTTTCTTATAGGTAACATTATACAGGAATAGATGCAGGCTCTCTCCCTTTCTTATAGGTAACATTATACAGGAATAGATGCAGGGTCTCTTCCATTCTTATAGGTAACATTATACAGGAATAGATGCAGGGTCTCTTCCATTCTTATAGATAACATTATACAGGAATAGATACAGGGTCTCTTTCATTCTTATAGGTAACATTATACAGGAATAGATGCAGGGTCTCTTCCATTCTTATAGGTAACATTATACAGGAATAGATGCAGGGTCTTCCATTCTTATAGGTAACATTATACAGGAATAGATGCAGGCTCTCTTCCATTGTTATAGGTAACATTATACAGGAATAGATACAGGGTCTCCTGTCAGGCTGTGTTGGCAGTTGCTCTCTTCCTTTTTTATAGGTAACACAGAGCCAGTTTTTAAAACAGACATCCTGTGATAGGGTTCACCTTTTAATACTCACTGGAACTAGATGACACTATTAGAATGTGAACCCTATCTACTGTTATGAGTCCTACACCAGGATAGTAATGGTCCCCTGACATCCTGATAAACAGATTCAAATTGTAGCGTATAGCTGTAATATCTTCTAACTCCTATGGTTTATGTAGTTGACGTATAATTTGCAGGGAACGGGGGTCTGGACTTTTCCTTTTGCAGGCGAGTTATAAACGAGCCGCTCTATGTATTTGTTGACATAATCGTTGCTAGTGAGCTGTCAGTCCCCTCAAAGGTTCCCCTAAAAGCACGTTCTGAAAGTCTGGAGTAGTTTGTGCTCCAAAACGTTGGGTGATCCACTCCACCGTTCTGTCCCAATATAAGTTAACTACCGGACAACTCCGCCATATATGAAGGTAAGTGCATACGCAGAAAACATTAAATCTGGGCACATTCCAAAAGTTTAAAGGAGATGGAGAGATGCGATTCCTGTATTGTCTAGAGACGTAATGTTCCCCTGCTGCATAAATTGCCCCATCAGTATCCTAGCCAGAGGTTTCCACGTAGTGAAGGCTTTCTTGGGTAAGCCCGCTGGGGATTTGATATTATGAAACAAATGGGGAAGTTAGTGATATGGGATGTCCCCGACGAGCCGTCCCTTCCACTGTGTCCGGGCTCTCAGCGTTGCCTGTAATGAGATTGGTGTATTGAGGATGCTCCTCTACAGCTGACATGGTTTCCAAGCTGTCGCAGACAGTGGCGCATTGCCCACAACTTGTTGCTCTTATCAACTGGAAACGGATCAGAAACATAGAAACATAGAAATGACGGCAGAAGAAGACCAAACGGCCCATCCAGTCTGCCCAGCAAGCTTCACACGTTTTTTTCTCTCATACTTATCTGTTTCTCTTAGCTCTTGGTTCTATTTCCCTTCCACCCCCACCATTGAAATATCTAGCTTGATTAGTTAGGGGTAGTAGGGGTAGTAACCGCCACAATAAGCAAGCTACACCCATGCTTATTTGTTTTACCCAGACTATGTTATACAGTCCTTATTGGTTGTTTTTCTTCTCCCCTGCTGTTGAAGCAGGGAGCTATGCTGGAAATGTGTGATGTATCAGTCTTCTCCCATGCTGTTGAAGCAGAGAGCCATGCTGGATATGCATCGAAAGTGAGTATCGGACACAATTGGTTTGGGGTAGTAACCGCCGTAACAAGCCAGCTACTCCCCACTTTGTGAGTGCGAACCCTTTTTTCTTCTCCCCTGCCGTTGAAGCAGAGAACTATGCTATATATGCATTGAAGGTGAAGCATCAGGCTTATTTGGTTTGGGGTAGTAACCGCCGTAACAAGCCAGCTACTCCCCTCTTTGTGAGTGTAAATCCATTTTTCCACATTTCCTCTTGCTGTTGAAGCTTAGAGCGATGTTGGAGTCACAGTAAGCATGTGTATGTTTATTGAATAAGGGTATTGTCTCCAGGCAGTAGCCGTCATTCTGGCGAGTCTCCCACTCTTCATTGGCGGCCCTCTTGACTTTATGGATCCACAGTGTTTATCCCACGCCCCTTTGAAGTCCTTCACAGTTCTGGTCTTCACCACATCCTCCGGAAGGGCATTCCAGGCGTCCACCACCCTCTCCGTGAAGAAATACTTCCTGACATTGGTTCTGAATCTTCCTCCCTGGAGCTTCAAATCGTGACCCCTGGTTCTGCTGATTTTTTTTCCTATGGAACAGGTTTGTCGTTGTCTTTGGATCATTAAAACCTTTCAAGTATCTGAAAGTCTGTATCATATCACCTCTGCTCCTCCTTTCCTCCAGGGTGTACATATTTAGATTCTTCAATCTCTCCTCGTACGTCATGCGATGAAGATCCTCCACCTTCTTGGTCGCCCTTCTCTGTACCGCTTCCATCTTGTCTTTGTCTTTTTGTAGATACGGTCTCCAGAACTGAACACAGTACTCCAGGTGAGGCCTCACCAAGGACCTGTACAAGGGAATAATCACTTCCCTTTTCTTACTCGATATTCCTCTCTCTATGCAGCCCAGCATTCGTCTGGCTTTTGCTATCGCCTTGTCGCATTGTTTCGCAGACTTCATATCATTAGACACTATCACCCCAAGGTCCCTCTCCTGCTCCGTGCACATCAGCTTTTCCCCCCCCATCGAATACAGTTCATTCGGATTTCCACTCCCCATATGCATGACTTTGCACTTCTTGGCATTGAATCTGAGCTGCCATATCTTCGACCACTCTTCCAGTTTCCTTAGATCCCGTCTCATTCTCTCCACTCCTTCCGGCGTGTCCACTCTGTTGCTGATCTTTGTGTCATCCGCAAAAAGACAAACCTTACCTTCTATCCCGTCCGCAATGTCGCTCACAAAGATATTGAACAGGACCGGTCCCAACACCGATCCTTGCGGTACACCACTTAAAACCGCTCTCTCTTCAGAGAAGGTTCCATTTACCATCACACATTGTCTTCTGTCCGTCAGCCAATTTGCAATCCAGGTCACCACCTCGGCCCTCACTACTAAGCTTCTCGTTTTATTCACCAGTCTCCTGTGCGGAACCGTATCAAAAGCTTTGCTGAAATCCAAGTATATGATATCAAGCGCTCTTCCTCGATCCAATTCCTTGGTTACCCAGTCAAAAAAGTTAATCAGATTTGTCTGACAGGATCTTCCCCTGGTGAATCCATGTTGCCTCTGGTCCATCAATTCTCCAGACTGTAGATAGTTCACTATTCTCTCTTTCAGCAGTGACTCCATTACTTTTCCCACCACCGA
>NW_021820570.1:0-14098 GCF_901001135.1 Rhinatrema bivittatum | reverse complement strand
ACGCGTAGATTTACGTCTGCTTCTAGCAGGCGTAAATCTACGAACAAAGGTAAGGGGGGGTTTTAGATAGGGCCGGAGTGGTGGGTTAGGTAGGGGAAGGGAGGGGAAGGTGAGGGGAGGGCGAAAGAAAGTTCCCTCCGAGGCCGCTCCGATTTCGGAGCAGCCTCGGAGGGAACGGAGGCAGGCTGCGCGCTCGGCGCGCGCAGGCTGCCCAAAATCAGCAGCCTTGCGCGCGCCGATCCAGGATTTTATAAGATACGCGCGGCTATGCACGTATCTTATAAAATCCAGCGTACTTTTGTTTGCGCCTGCTGCGCGAACAAAAGTACGCGATCGCGCTTTTTTAAAAAATCTACCCCAGTGTATCTAAACTACTGCCATATCCTCAGTGCTGCTTATGTTCCACTGAAAGGTCCGTGCAATGCTGGGATCCACGCCCTCCTGGGGACATGACTCCACCTCCCAGTCTGTCTCTGGGGTCCATGCTCTCCTGAGGGACCTGATTCTCCCTCTTGGAATGCTTCTGGGTTCCATACCCTTCTGGGGAACCCAACTGTGGCTCTGGACCAGCCACTAGGGACCTCTTCTTCCTGGGGGCTGCTCAATATGCCACTAGGGTTGACACCCTCCTGGGGAACTGCTCAGTCTGCCACTGGGGTTTCTTGTTCTTTATGATAGTTTCTACCATTTTGCCTGGCACAAACATCTGACTCACTGGTCTGTACTTTCCTGGATCAACACTTGATCTCTTTTTAAAAATTAGCGTTACATTGGCAGCCCTTTGGTTTTCAGGAACCATAGAAGATTTTAATGATAGCTTATAAATGTCCACAGCAGGTCCATAATTTCATTTTTCAGTTCTTTCAGCACTCTGGGATGTACAACATCAGGTGCTGGTGATTTGTTATAATTTACTTTGTCAATTTGCCCTAGTAGATCAGAGGTTTCAAAGGTTAGTGAACTGTTTGGAATCTTTGCAAATTTGGCTAAATATGAACAAGCTGGTTTTAAATACTGGAAGAACAGAGATTCTGTATTTATAGAATGGAAAGGAAGAAGTTTATTTGAAATTAATGGGTATGGATGTTCTGCCAAAAAAAAAAGATGAGATCTTTAGGCATTCATCTGGATTCAGCTCTGAGCATGAAAAACATGTTAAGCAGTTGCTTAGAAATAGTTATGTTAGGCATAAGATGCTGAGGCAAATTATACCTTTTTGGATTCTTCAATGTTAAGACCTATGGCTTCTATTTAGGTCCTCTCATATATAGGGATGTGCAAAGCCCACACCTATTGGTTCGGGCTTCGTTTTCAGCCCACTGTGGAAAAATTTGTATTTTCTGCAGTTCGGGTCTTTAAAATTCGGGGAGACCTGAATTTTGTTTTAGTGCACACTAATTCCCATTAGTGAATGCTAACATTTTTTTCGTTAGCGCTCACTAATGGGAGTTAGGGCGCACTAACCCCATTAATGCGCACTAAACCCAAAAATGACTTTTTTCTGAAAATCAGGAAACATTCCTTTGGGTTTCGGGCTCCCTGAACCAGGACGAATGTTCAGCCCTACTCTTAAATTGAATATTGTATTCCTCTGTGTTTGAAATGAATGCAGAAAATAGAATTGATTCAGAACACAGTGGCCCATATTATATCAGGGAGTTCTGGTGGACACCTGCAAGTCCTTTGTTATTGGATTTTTACTGGCTCCTGGTGAATGCCAGATGTAAATTTAACAACCTTTCTTTGGCATTTAAAATATTAAGATGAACAGGCCCAAAACAGCTGAAAAATAATTTGATATTATAGCTAGTAGAAATTTAAAGTTGTCTAAAAGGCATTTATTACAGATCCATGAAGTTAAGGATTTTCAGCACTCTTGCTTACAAGTGAGATTGTTCTCTGGGATGGTTTCAAAACTGAGAGCCTGCAACTCCGTTAGGGAGCAGGGCACAATGGGGTGTGGAAGGCAAGGTGGGTGGGAGCAGGAAGGCGGGGCAGGGGGGCTGACCCAGTGGGTGGTGCCTGGATTGAAAAGGGGAAGCACAGCATGTGCGGCCCCCGTTTCGACCAGGCACCACCGGTGTAGGTTTCGTTTTCGTTTTTCAAATGAGAAGGATATCGCCATGTCCAGATCATGCACAGAAGAGGCAGCATCAGGCTTTCAGCCTTGGGAATCAGCTGGAGCCTACCCTCAAGCAGTGCATGTAGGTGGCAGTGTTGGTGTTAGAGCCGTGATGTGGCGGCCAACAGCAGCATCTGAGTTCAGAGGCAACTCGGGATCCAGTAGTGTGGCAAATTAAAAAACCCATACGTTGCCAGAGGGAAGGCCCCAGAAACCTCGGAGATCCCCCTCATTTGCAGGAAGGGAAGCCCCGGATAAGGCCAGCTTCATCTTCATTTCAATTCCCGATCATCAGCACGGTATTGGGGGGTAATTAAAAAATAAATAAACAAATAGAGTTTTTAAATGGCCAGCAGCCTAAACAGTATTTGAAGGGCCAGTGGCCCTTGGTGGGGAGCTTTATATGATCAGAGGGGCCAGTGGCCCAGGTTACATGACACTTTTGTTAGGGGTCAGCAGCCCAAGTTATGGTGCTAAGGGTCAGTGGCCCTTTCATAAATTCAATGCTGTTTCTTGCGGTTGTTATACTGCAGCTATGCCATACAGGCCAGCGGCCAGGCAGGCAGGTTTCTTTGGGGGTGAGAGAAGGGTGTGGAAAGGAGAGGTTTTTTTTTTTTTTTAGCAGCTAGTGACTATATATATATATATATATATATATATATATATATATATATATATATATTCTGATGTCAACATTTAATTATACATATTAGTACATGGAGATACAATTAATTTGCTTTGCAAAGGGGTTTTGTTGGTTTTTTGGGGGGGAGGGGCCTGGGAGTTGGGCATGTAATACTGAGTGCCTAGTGGGGGGGACATTAAGTTTGAGTGGAGGAGTAACCTAGTAGTTAGAGCATTCCAACCAGGAGATCCTGGTCGAGTCAAGGGGCTCAGGGCCATATCACTGGGAACACATGGCAGCAGCCATGTTAGCAGGAGCACATGGCAGCAGCCATGTCTTTTGCAGGGGCACATGGCGGTGGCTATGTTTGCAGGGGCACATGGCGGTGGCCATGTTACAGGGGCACAGGATGGAAAGACACAATTTTGGGAGGGCTGGTCATCAGCCTGATAGGTTGGTGTAAAAAAAATCAATAAATAAATAATAATAAATAAATACATAAATATAGAAAAGGGGAAGGTTAGATTATGCTAGGTATTATGGTCTCTTTTGCTTTGCTGCTATTTCTTACAGCCAAACCTATCTTTCTGAAAATGGCACCCAATAGACGAGAATGGAGTCATCCCAACAAGACTACAGCCTATCTTATACCGAAGACTTCCTTGTCCCAGGAGACGACGGTGACAACTTCAAACCAAAAGGCAAAGGTCCAAATTAGAAGCAGAACTCCTAATACAAGGTGGCCATCGGAATCAAACCAGAGATGAAAGAGGGCAGCCAAACCTAGAAGCCGTCAGGAGGAGGACACCTCAACACTTGCAGAACAGACCGACATGGAACAGCTGTTATCTGAGATTTGGGAACAAGCTGCAGTGCACAGAACAGATTGAGTCATACAGCGCATGTCAAGAACGGAGCCCTCTACATTGTGCAAAACAACCACAGGACCCCCAAGCGGGTAACAGAGTCATCACACTCCTCTGTGGCAACTGCTCGATGCTCAATGGGGCAAGTTGCTGTTGCTACCACAGCATCTGACATGCAAACGGAGGCAAATGACGCCATCAGACTCTCGGTGGGGGCAATTGATATCATCATGTCAGAGAAGCTCAAGGCCCCAACAGGCGTCGACACAACCAGTGACATTGACACAGGTGGCATCTTGCTGGGGAACCTCTAAGGCCCCTATTCCAGATGCAGTAACTCAGGCTGTAGCGAGGATTGGGCTCAGCCGTCAGGACCTACATAGAGTTAAGCCCACATTCTTAATGACTGCCTCAGATACTGGTGCATCATCGAACTGCAGCGATGACGAATTGGTTTTGCTAAGGCTATACCACTGCATTCAAGTCATACAAAAGAAAGCGGGCATCTGGGCACAGAGGTTCAGCTGCAACTGTTTGGGACACTAACCCTATGGTTGACATTGCATCCCCTAGTGCAAGACATTGCATCCCCTAGTGCAAGCACGTCTGCTGACCCAAGTATGGACACTCTCGCCCTGTTGCCAGGGTACCCAATTGCAGCCATTCCTGCCCCAGTTGTGGGATCTCAAGTCAAGGTGCCTCCAGTTGCAGAGGAAGTCTTGTGCGGGGTAAATTCTTTGGCGCACAGTGTCCCCCTGACAATTAAGAATAAAATATGGAATCATGAGTTTACTGACATATTTTCCCTGCTAATAACAGATTTGGACGCTGAGTCAGAAAAAGGGGGGTCGGGTGAAGTAAAAGATAAGCGACCCAAAATTGCCAAGAATATCCACAATTGGATCAAGGCGTTCCACATTTTATGAGCGTCATTGTAGAGTGCGAGCCTGAGCAGTCCCCTTTTCTCATTAGGTATATTGACACCATAATTAAAGCCCAGAATCAAGGTGGATGGGCTTGGTTAAATTATGACAACAGGTTTAGGAAACGTTTGGCGCAGGATGGCGCAATTTCTTGGAAGCATAGATTATTGGACCTATGGTTGGACTAAATGACATTACATAAGTCCACTTGGCAGGATAGATCTCTGTCATTCCCAGGCACTGCTCGAGATAGGAGTACTTTTTAAGGCAGCAGGAGGCGTGACTTGTGCAGACAGTTCAATGCTGACCACTGTACATGGACAAACTGCAAATTTAAGCACCTGTGCGCCATCTATGGTTTTGGGTCTCACCCCGCTACACAATGCCAGAATGCTAGAGAGCACAAACCAATACACCAGACTCCCAGCGGCCACCCAACTGAGCTTGCTGGCCTCAACACCAGTCAGTGTTAGTGCATTGCACCCCTGGCTACAATGTTATCTGTTCCCGGAAAAAGCTGTAGAGATTACTAATGGCTTTACATATGGCTTTAGAGGTCCATGTCAATATGTTACCCCTCACCCCTGACACCCCACCTCGCAACGCTCATTCCCTATCCTTGAATGAGGAGAAGGCAGCGAAGAAAATTCACTCAGAATTGGTTTTAGGGCGGATAGTGGGCCCATTCGCCTACCCCACTTTTTTGAATATCATGATTTCCCCTCTGGGCATGGTACCCAAAAAAGAGCCGGGCTGCTACCGGCTCATACACAACCTTTTCTTCCCCCCTGGTAATTCTGTCAATGATCAAATAGACCCTCACCTATGCTCGGTGTCTTATACCTCTTTGGACTCCACCTTTAATATCATAAAAAATGTGGGATGCCGCGTGAAAATGGCAAAAGTGGACATAGACTCTGCATTCCACCTGTTACCAGTGCACCTGGAGTCCTTCCACTTACTTGGTTTTCATTTTAGAGGGCAATTCTATTATGACCATTGCATCCTGAAGGGCAGCTCGATTTCCTGCACATTCTTTGAGCTTTTTAGTTCCTTTTTGCAGTGGGTCATCGAACAGCAATTGGGCTCTCGGCAGCTGATTCACTACTTGGATGATTTCCTGCTGGTGGAGCGAGATGGTGCTGATTGTGACAACCTGCTAGTTATAGCAAAAGCGATCTTAAGGTGTATTGGAGTCCCTTTAGCTGAAGAAAAAACCGAAGGGCCAGTTAGAAAAATAACATTCCTAGGGATACAGTTAGACGCGGAGGCGCAGATCTCTCGACTCCCCACAGAGAAAGTAAGCAAGCTGCGTGAGGCTATTAGTGAGATGTGCTGTGTTAAAAAGGTCACCTTACGACAATTTCAGTCCCTTATTGGTTTGCTCTGCTTTGCTTCCAGATTATACCGATGGGCAGGGCTTTCCTGCCTAGGCTTTCCTTGGCAACCACAGGGGTGATCAAGAAGCATCATTGCATACGTGTCTCTAGCACAATAAAGCATGATTTAATTGTCTGGGAAATATTCTTGAATGATTTTAATGGTGTCACGTTTTGACAGGATCCACCTAGGCAGAATAGTGAGCTGGAGCTATTCATGGATGCTGCAGGAGGAGTTGGCTCCGGAATCTATTTCCAGGAGGCTTAGTGCGTTGAATGCTGGCTGCCCCATTGGTTACAAGACAAGATCGCCAAGGACCTAACTTTCCTTGAGTTGTTCCCAATCATTGTTGCCCTCAAGATCTGGGGAGAGTCACTCGTCAGGGCCCATATTGTTTTTAGATCAGACAATATGGCTGTCATTCAGGTTATTAATGCACTTTCCACTCACACTTTTGAGTTTAATGCACTCATAAGGCAGTTAGTTCTTGCTTGCATTTTAATATAACTTGCCATATAATGCACATTCCCGATGTACACAATTACATTCCTGACTCTCTCTCCCAATTCCAGTTGACAGCGTTCTGATGCCATGCCCCGATGGCAGATCATCTACCAACCCCCATACCCGAGGAGATCTGGCTACTTGGCCCCCCGAGTTTTGGGACTTAATGTTGGGATCCTTATCAGAGAATACACAACGGAGTTATATATAAGCCTTGCTAGACTTTCAGAGCTTCCTGGGAACTGAGGCAATATAAATCGACAAATGGCCAATCTTGGTGGCCTCCCTATTGAGATACATATTACACTGCAAGAGCCAAGGAAAATCCAGAATGGCAGTGGTGATCCTCTTAGCTGGCCTGTCATTCTTCTCCAGAATATTAGGATTCCCCAGATGCACCTCACTATTTCCAATAAAGAGGGCTATGTTGGGTTGGCATAGGGAGGCTGATACGACAAAGGATGCTAGGAGGCCCATAACTTTGGACATTCTGAGACAAATCTTTGGGTCCTTGGAAGTCATCTGCTTGGATATCTTTTAGTCTAATTTATTTAAATGTGTGTTCTCCCTGTCATTTTATGTGGCCCTGCGTGTTAGCGAGCCTTCCTCTGCATGTTTACAAAGGGAAGATACGATGCTCGCATATAGAAAACTTATCCTATGCATCCGCAGGTCAAAGACCGACCAATTGGGCATCGGTTCCAATATCATCCTCTGGGAGTGGTTTGGAGAGGCCACTTGCCCAGTGCAGTGCACCAAGATATACTTAAATCAGTGCCCGCCTTGCGGCGGACAATTGCTGGTACACGCGAGAGGTAGCTTGCTTGTCAGATACCAGTTTAGTTGGGTCCTTCACAAGGTACTGCAATCAGTGGGAGCCAGAGTAGCAGGTTACTCGTCTCACTCTTTCCGTATAGGGGTGGCAACCACGGCTGCAATCTTAGGATTACAGGATAAGGAAATAATGGCAATAGGCAAATGGCGTTCAGGAAGGTTTAGCCGTTACGTGAGACCGATAGAATACTTTGCCAATTGTTCATAGCATGACTCATTTTATCTGCCTTTATCTGCTGACAGATTGGGGGCCACAGATGTACTTCACGTGGATTATAGGGCACTCTTATGTGCATTGGACACATAGGAGGGCCCTCGAACGGCCGGAGGGAGAACACCTTGGCATGGTGGCGTCTCGAGTAACATTGCTTTGGAAAGGGATCCCGGGGATGAGGTGGGACCAGTTCATGCTGACTGTCCTTGAACTAATAAAAAACACCCCCCCCATCAGCTATAATCATACATCTGGGAGGTAATGACCTGTCTATCACTAGAAGCGTTGAACTCACACAGAAAATACAAAGAGATTTGGTTAAATGTATAACATGTTCCCCCAGTCGGTAATCGTTTGGTCCTATATCACCCCCCCACAGGATCTGGAGAAGTGAGTGATCACACCAAGTGATCACTTTCAAATAAGTTAGAAAGAAAATTAATAAATGGATTGCAAAATTCATGCCCACAATTAATGCTTTATGTATTAAGCATGATTTACTTGATGAAAGCCCAGGTTTATTCAGGCCAGATGGTGCACATCTCTCCGATATAGGGTGAGATATTTTTAAATCTGATCTATAAGATGGAATCACAGCTATCTTGCCGCTAATGGCTGCAGCCCAGTGAGTGGGTGGGGGTTTCCCGGTAAGCAGATTTGCTACCAGGGAATCATGGCATGGGGACCAGAAAAGCGACATGCCCTGCATATAGGTTACGTAGGGCATGGCCCAGGGGCCAGTGGCCCCCAGAGCACTGGAGCAGGCGGCTCTGACTGGGACAGCGGCCCAACAGGTCTGACACAGTCCCTCGATGCTTTGATGGCCAAGAGGGTGAGCGAGAGGAGGAGTACTGAGGCGCTGAGACCAAACGATCCTGACTTCTACAGTCAGGTCACCAGCAATGATGCTGTGGCTTCGACAGCCAGGTGTCAGTGGCAGCTGCCCGGTTTCTATGGCCGGGGGGAGGTTTGCACACGCCCTAGCGGAATTAGGAGCTAACACTTGGTAGCAGAGGGGGTGCTGGTCACCAAGAGTTATCAGTAGTCAGGTTAATAAAGTTTTACAATGTTGTATTATAATGCTAATATTGCATGTTGCTGTATATATTGCTTGTTACTGTATTTATATGGGCTGCAGCCATTTATTTATCCATCCAATAAAACTGTTATCAAATGTTAAGCTGTGTGTCTTTGGAATAAATTAAGTTTCAAGGGGGGAGGGGATATAAAAGAGAGAGTGAATAGACATAGCCTTTCCACTGCCCACATTGAGAGCCTGCGACTCCATTAGGAAGCAGGGCACAATGGGGCGGGGAAGGCAAGGTGGGTGGGAACAAGAAGGTGGGGATTTGTTAAGGTTTCAAAAGGCTTTGAAAACTTGCCTCACTGGTGACTCATAGTGATTACTATGGATGTGGTCCTCTGTGGGACCACATCCCTAGTAATTCATGTTTCCCGTGGTTCAGTCCTTTAAAATTTTTGGAGATCTGAATTTCTCGTTAGCGCGCACTAACCCCAAAAACAAATTTTTCCCGAAAATCGGGAAAAATTCCTTCAGGTTTCAGGCTCCCCGATCTAAGACGAATGCACATCCCTAGTAATTACATAAGGACATATGTTTGACAAGGAATTATTGCAGATATTATACTGCTGATGTGCTTATTTAAATTGTGTATTAAATCATGCTGTATTGATATTGTATATCGCCTAGGAAGATTGTATCAGTTATGCAATCAATAAATGATGTTAAATAAATAAATAGATAGGTAAAAAATTAACTACATTTATCTTCCAGGTTCACTGAGATTTGTTTCAGTTCCTTTGAATATCATTTCTGGCACGGTTATCTCTCTACACAGAAAGAAAAAGAACATTGTGTAAATAGTAATATGGTGAAAACTTTGCAAGTGTCAGCAATGCAAAACAACCAATACTAATGTGGGTGATAGAAAGCTGGGAAAGTGTAAAACCTTTATGATCAGAGGTAACCCCGATTCTCTCAATCACTCAACCTTGCCAAATTTTTAAAAACTATTTTTTCAATTGCACTTAAAAATATGTCATTCAAATACAGTCATAGTCCCTGAATAATATGAAAGCCAACAATTAAAAGAACAAGATCCTTCATACGTTTGAGATTGGGAGATCCTGGCCAGAGTAAGTTCGACCACAAAGACACTAAGATAAGTTTCTCCTGATGCAGGCCTTTTGAAACATCAGCTGACATCAGGGCATTTCTGGTTCCTTTCATCATTGGTGGCACTCAGAGATGAGGCAGTCTACAATCTCTCAATGCATTGAATATCATCATAACTGTTCTCAGGAGAACTAATCTATATATTTCTTTCCTAAGGAAACAGCAAGAACAACAAACCATAAGAGAATATTTATGGCATTGCTATTTTCTCTTCTGGGCAATTTATTGTAATTACAATGCAATCAAACCTCTCTCTGCTACTTAGAGGAACTACAGGAAAGCTTTCTACTCCCTCAACATGCAAATGGTATACAATTCCAAAGGATTCATTACTGACATAGTAGCTAAAAAATAATCCAAGTGCATGTCATGATTCATTCTCACAAGCCCAGGCTATATCAGACTTTTCATAGTTGCACAATTAGGCATGGTTGGCTTTTAGGTAAGTAGAAGCTTTCAATTCATTATCTTAGAATTCTCAGAGATTTGGCAAACCTATTTATATGTACAGTTAACTTGTTTACCTTAACTATACCATTTATGAATCTTAGTAATCCATATTGAGTAAGCCATAGAGTGAGAAAGTTATACAGTTGAAGTTACCCAGGGAATTTTACTCACATATTTAACAGGACCTAACTGAATGTGTTCTGCTGAATATTCTTGGCTAAAGTCAAAGTTAAATAAAAGTAAAACCAGAAACAGGATAAACTGGGAACGTACTTTTTTCAAGAATCTTACTGGCTGGTATCATACAGTGTGCAAGTCTGACAATGAACTTGGCTAAAAGCATTAAATTATAATAGTCTACTAGCCTTATGTAGATAATATTCATACATTTGCTTATCATAGAGTCCACTATTGAAAAATAATATATTTTTAAAGCCTCATTTTTATATTATTACGTTAAAAACACGTATTTTGCATTGCTTTTCCACAAAGAAATCTTATGATGAATGATGTGTGCCAGCTAATTCATGACATTCTGTGAGAAGAATGCTGTTCTCAAAATGGCTTAACACGCTGTAAGAAAAAATGTATTCTCAAGATGGCTTTTGCCCATAGTTCACCAGTGTCAAGATTATAATAAAAATGCCGGCTTTAAGATCGCTCAATGCTGCATTGTTTCAGTGAATTTATGCCTGCATCAAGGGCAAACTTCTTACTAGTATCATATTTAAACAAGATGTTCCATCTCGTTCTTTCATTTCAAAATGGCAGTTTCCTAAAAAAATGTACGTGGATTATGTCAGGACAGCCCTCCTATCATGATCAGACTTATCCTGATAAATGTATCTAGATATTGCTGAATATCATCACTAACTAGCTAAAGTTAAGCCTTGCTCCTGGAATGCCACATTGCTGCTTCTTTTTCATCTGGCAAACCTCTATGAGTGTTATGAATTATTCAGACAAAATTTACCCTGGGGAGTGGGGAACATTTATCTAGTCTGTTTTCTCCTCCACATGACTAGGACTAGTCCATCAAGAACAGAGAAATAGTATCTTAAAGTTCCTAGACTCACCAGACCAGTCAGAGAAAATATTTTTGACAACTTAAAATCCCATTTTCTGTACCAGGATAAGTCTGGTGGTACAATATTACAAAACCTTTCAAATACTTGAAGATTTTCTGTGCATGTTTTAATCTGTATAGGGAGGGTAATTTTCAAACAGGCAACATAAGAAAACTGACAAAAAATATATATAATCTATACCAAATTTCAAAGCAGACATATGTGCATAAGTCCTCTTTGAATATTATCTGAAATAATGTGCCTAAACTCACCTACAAATATGGTAATCAGCTGCTCTTTGCAAGGCATAATGGTGTTTGATCATTTACTTGCATTCCTCTTAAAATCAAAATAATGGGTCAGATTTTCAAGGGGGTACAACCTGGCCCAAACTCCCCCTGCGCGCGCCGAGCCTATGTTGAGTAGGCTCGGCGGTGTGCGCAAGCCCCGGGACACGCGTAAGTCCCGGGGCTTTCCTGGGGGGGGGGCATTCCGGGGGGGTGTCGGGGGGGGGTGTCGTGGCCGGCGCGTCATCGGGGGCGTTCTGGGGGACGTATCGAGATGCGTGTCACGGCCGGCGCGTCATTGGGGGTGTTCCAGGGGCATGGCCGCAGCCTCCGGACCAGTCCCTGGACCAGACCCTGATGCGCCGGCGGCCGGCCCCACGCGCGCAAATTACTCCTGCTTCGAGCAGGCGTAACTTATACAACAAAGGGAGGGGGGGTTAGATAGGGCTGGGGGGGGGGGTGGGTTAGGTAGGGGAAGGGAGGGGAAGGTGGGGGGAGGCCGAAGGAAAGTTCCCTCCAAGGCCGCTCCAATTTCGGAGCGGCCTCGGAGGGAACGGAGGCAGGCTGCGCAGCTCAGCGCGCGCAGGCTGCCGATTTTGCACCAACTCCGGAATTTAATGGATACATGCGGCTACGCGCGTATCTATTGAAATCCCGCATACTCTTGTTTGTGCCTGGTGCACGAACAAAAGTACGCATGTGCACAAATTTATAAAATCTACCCCAATGTGTGTAAATCCAAACTCCATCCTAGTTCCACCCACTGGAATGCCTATTTTGTGTGTAGTTAGAAATATGCATTAAATTTGGATACATGCATATTTTTATGTGCACACACCCAGGACAATTTTATAACAAGTCAATTAAGTGCATGCACCTATGTTTTAAGTATGCACATGGCTTTGAAAATTACCCTGAATATGGTTAAGCAATGTATATTATCTAGACCTGGAATCCTTTATTTCTCAACTCTGCATAACCTGTACTAATTGGAACACATCCCAGTGTGATAGATTAAAATGAGCTATAGAAAAAACAAAAAGAATATAAGAGCAAAAGAACATAAGCTATGCCGTCCTGTGTCAGACCAAAGCCCATCGAGCCCAACATCCTATTTCTGACCATGGCCAATTCGGACCAATTGTACCTGGTATATCATAAAAAGTAGATCTATTTCTAGCAGTTACTCCCAGAGATAAATTGTGGTTTTCCCAAGTCTACCTGGTTAATTTTTATGGACTTTTCTTTCAGGAACCTGTCCAAGCCTCTTTCAAACCACACTGTGTCATCTTCACAACATCCCCTGGCAATAGATTCAACAGTTTAATTGTACATAGAGTGAAAAAATATTTTCTATGATTTGTTTTTAATGTACTGGTTGTTAGTTTCATGGAGTGTCCCTTGGCTTCAGTATTTTTTAAAAGAATAAATATCCATTCTCTATTCACCCATTCCAGCTCCCTCATGATTTTACAAACCTCTATTATACAGATCTCAGCCATGTCTTTCCCAAACTGAAGATCCCTAACCTGTTTAACCTTTCTTCATAAGGGAGCCATTTTATCCTCCTAACCATGTTTGCACCATTGTCTGTGACAAAGAACCCTGCCTGAGTTTTCCTGTCTCGCTGGTGTAGTTACCAGCCTTCCAGCATCTGTCTGATGCATGCTAGAATATTGGCTGCAGTATGGGCCTGGTCCGTCAGGTGGGTGTGCAGTAAAGCCCATCTCCACCCTGATACTCCACCCTGATACTTCTTCAGTAATAGAGCTGCTGGCTGCCCCTGCCTCAGCCATGTCCCACCAGTGTGCTGTCAGAGAGAGGTAAGAGTGTGCAGCATTCATGGCAGTCCAGATATCACAGGTGAAATGCACTATCCCCTCTGCCTTAGCTAGCAGCGCTTGCATGCGAATGTGACACTGCTTGTACAGGCTCGGGATGACCTTTCTACTAAATGTGGTTCTGGAGGGGACCTTGTAATTTGGAAGTATGACCTTCAGAAAACGCTTGAAACCCACATTTGCCACTAACTGCAAGGGCTGGTCATCAAGGGCAATCATTTCTCCAATGGTCCTGGTTACAACCTTTGAGGCTGCCTGCCTCCTACCCCATGATAGCATTACCAGACTCCACTCCATTTCCTCCATGGTGGATTGTCACTTCTGCCACATGTCAGATGGTTGCTGGCCTGCCACCTGACTGCTAGAAGGGCATGAGAGTGTGGGCTAACTCTGCTGCTTTTGAACCACTGCACACTGCTTGGAAGGGGTCCCCCGACTGGTACTGCCACCATCCCCAGATGGCAGTAATCTTGTTGGGTGTTGACTCTTCATATGATGGTTCATGCCAAAATTAGACAGATGTCCCATTTGCTTGCCTCTGCTAATATCCCTGGCACAGTAATTACACTGAGCAAAACGCGGGTCTTCCATCACTTTAAAGTGGCTCCAGATTGCAGATGTCTTTTGTGATCCTCCCCTCTCTAAAGCCTTGGGGGTGGATGCTGGCACTGGAGCTGAGGTAGTGGGTGCACCCTGAGAAGCAATGCCGGGGAGGGGGGGGGGGCTCAGTCACCCTCTGTGCCTGTGCTGACTGCTCTTCCTCCTCCTCCTCCTCATCATCACTTTCA
>NW_021820569.1:2826-14300 GCF_901001135.1 Rhinatrema bivittatum | reverse complement strand
CGACTCCATGACCAACTCCTTGCAAAGGTGAAGACTGAGTGAAGGAAGGCCCTCTTTATAGGGCTGACAGGAAATGCCCTTGGAACATCAGCAGGAGGAGCCCAGAATGTCAGCCCCACTGCTGGTTCTTTAAAAGAAGAGAGGAGGTCGCGCGCCTAAGGAAGAGGCAGGACCATGGAGAGTGGCCGTCCTGCCGCACAGCAGAAAGCAGGCTCTGACGACAGCGGCTCCCTGCTGCGAAGCAGGAAGATGATGGCGGCCTCCATGCTGCATGAAGAGGAGCTCCGAGGCGCCCTCCTGGCCGTGGAAGAGGAGGAGGACGATGGTGGCCTCCTGGCCATGTGGAGAGGAGCTTCGGGGCGGCCTCCAGGCCACTGATGAGGAAAGCTGGCTGTGGCCTAGCCACGAAGAGAAGAGGAAGCCGTGCCCGGGCCACGAAGAGGAGCATCGAGGGCGGCCTCTTGGCCGTGGAAGATGGCGGTGTCAGCTGTCTCCAGGCTGCATGAAGGCCCGGATAGTGGTGGCTCCCCGTCACGGGTAGCAACGGGACTGACAGAGGCCTCCAGGCTGTGGGAGGAAATGGCGGTCGGCGGCAGTGGCTCCAAGGCCGCATGAAAGGAGGGATGTTCAGTGACGTTCATGGCAGCGACGGTAGCGGCAGCCTCCGGGCCGCGCTGCAAGGTGAGAGGCTGCTTGTGAGATTAGCTCACAAGCAGAATCGTAACAACCTGATTGCCTAATTTAATGCTGGAACCTCATTCCAGTATCCCTATCTCCAATGGGAGGAGAATTTCTCTAAGGATGAAAGTGCAAGAGAGCCTAGGGACTTAACACCTAAGATGGACAAAGAATCTATTATTTTTGTTGCGATGATAATTTTAATGATCAGACTATTTAAGTTGCAGTAAAGGCTTTAATTTGAATACCTCTCAGGACTGCATGTGTGGTTATTCTCCAAACCCCAGGTGAATGAAAGGACTGTGATGCGGACTTATTTTTGCCTATTTTGTACCTTTTCTTTTGAACATAGTGGGGAATGTCTTTATTTGTTTATTTTATTTAGTTATTTTATATACCGTTGCTCCAAGGGAAGATCACAACGGTTTAAAAAAAGTAACATTTGTCCGTCAAGTCCTTACATTATGGTGTAACACATATTGGTCCAACACATACTTTATAGGCCGATACAGTAAAGGCCGCAGGAGAGCGCTTGCTATGATGCCGATAACTCACATTTGCGTCAATATAAGGTTTCTCTGGAATAATAAAATCGAGAGTTAAAAACATTTTGTCATAGGTAGGACAATCATAATTTGGTCGAAAGGTTACTTACTTGACACCGGCAGTTTTTTAAGATGGCTGTCGCACATATATTTTTCCTGCCAGTTAAGAATGAATTGGAAGCCCCTGAAGCAGACTTCTGAAACGTGATACCATGTCGGGCTTGATGAGCACATTCATGGGGAAAGTATATTCTTTTATAAGCATCTAAAAAAATTAAAACAAAATTTCAAAAGGACTTGTTTTCCTAGGACCGATGATTATTTATGACCCTTAGCGGTGAAAATACTCAATAAGATTTAAGTTCAGCATCCGCGGGGTGTTATGATGCTCCAATTTCTTTACATTTAAAGGTTTTTCTGTTAAGATTTATCAATTAATTAAATGGTATTTATTAGATTTTGCTTGCAACGTTTTTTCTTTACACAATTTGCTTTGTTTGCACTTTTTTGGACTTTTTTTCCTTTTTGATTGACAATAAATGTGCTTCAAGCACCACAGTCTCTCTTCTCTTGATTGTAGTATTCAACTCTCTCTGTGCAGGAATCTTTCAAAAGGCAAGCGATCCTCCCACCCTCCTGGATTAGGTGAGGAGGAGGTCCCGATGGGCAGGGAAACCCTTCCATGAATGTCCAAAAATCCTGTCCTCACACATTTGCTGATGCGGTAAGGTGCACGCAAAAACGTGCATCCAAACTGGATACGTTTTTTTGAATGCGCTCACAACCTCTCCTGGGCACTCAAGTCAATAGGCAAATGAGCTGCCGCACTAAAAAGGATGCACTAGGGATCAATTGTGTGTCCCTCGCGCGTCCATGGCATCGGGCACCCAGGAGAAGTGGCTGTATGCTGGTTAGGAAAACGACAATCAATGGGCATCGGTTTTCCTAACCTGACCGCTGGCAAGATTTATTTTTTTTTTCATGCTGCTTCCTGTGATTCCTCCTGCTTAGTATTGGAATGATACTAAGTAGGAGGAATCACAGAAAAGCAGCATTTTGGGCTTTATGGGGCGTTTTTCAGACAGCTCGGAGCACGTAAAGACTTAATGCCAGCCCTGGGGCTGTCGTTTAGTTTTCCATGTTAAAATATGTGCGACGGGTGCACAGTGATTTTTTGCATCAGAGGGAAATAACTAATAGCATCATCTACATGCTTTTACGTGTGATGAGCGCTGTTAGCTACGTGCTGGTTTGGACACGCTAATCCCCTTATTCCATCATGTGTTAACCTAGCACATCCGAAACACGCATCCAAGTGCTCGTTAACCTGTGCACTAGGCTCAGCACACAATATTGCATCGGCCTGTGTCGAAATAAACTTTTCTCTCTCCCCAGGGGCTGAAGACTCCTGATGGGCGTCCTCTAGAATCCTTAGGTTTCTGTTTCTCATGGTTAGCAAGATCTTCCCCTTCTTTGGACTTATTTCAGTCTCAGCCTGTGTCGTTATGAAAGGGAGCTGGCTGTGGTGAATCTATGTCAGATCCTCGGCATGCCACTCTCCATCCTGTTAACAGCGCTAAGGGGGTGGCTGGAGCTCAGTGAGATCGACCAACCATCTTGCTTCGTTTACGTAGCATTGCTGCGGTCACCCAGACCGGGTCCTTTTAATGTGAGGGCAGTCTTGAATTTCACCCCCTTCAATTGGCAGAGGAGAGAGAGCGCATGTGACT
Source organism: Rhinatrema bivittatum (assembly GCF_901001135.1). Lineage (NCBI taxonomy): Eukaryota > Metazoa > Chordata > Amphibia > Gymnophiona > Rhinatrematidae > Rhinatrema > Rhinatrema bivittatum. Next base: position 11,347 of record NW_021820569.1, on the reverse strand, counting down.
TTCGTCACTTTGCCGCCAGCATCCGTCTCTCCCCCCCAGAGTCTCGCAGGAGAAGCGGCAGATCCCCCGCATGGTCAATCAGGACCTCCTTCCAGTCCAGACCAGCACTGAGGAAACGATTATTGTTACATTCATCACGACTCCCGGCTTTAGTCTGACAGATACTGTAATTCGGGCTGAAGGACGTTGTGGCTGGCATGTGGCATGCTCTCAGCACCGAGTGTAGATTCATCCTTCCAAAAGATCATTACAGACAAGTGCCAGAGAAAGTGAAAAGGAAAAATAATCATCTCATAAAGAAGAGGTTACAGCATGCTAAGAACGAAGCAAGCTGTATCCAGAACCCCAGTATAAGAGCGCTTCCACTCTTACCTCCTGTATTGACATCCTCCCCCCTTCACGATTTCTCCCCTCCCCTCCCCGCCTAACCCCTCTCCCCTGTACTGACACACTCACCCTTACACTCCTCACCTCTCCCTTACACTCCTCACCTCTCCCTCCTGTAGACACGCCTAACCCCTTTTCCCTTGACTGATACACTCACCCATATACTCAACTCTCCCTCCTGCACTGACACCCTCTACTCCTAACCTCTCTACCCTGCACTGACACACTCTCCCATATACTCAACTCTCCCTCCTGCACTGACACACTCTCTCCTCCATTCCTATCCTCCTCTATTTCCATACTCACCCTTACACTGCTCTCCCTTATCCCCTGACACACTCTTCTCTACTACCCTCTCCCCTTACTGACAATGTATTACTCCTCCCCCTCTCCTTACTGACCAATTCACCCCTCCACTCCAAACCCCTTCCCTCCTATACTGACACACTCACCTCTCCACTCCTACCTCTTCTCCGCACTGGCACACTCGCTTTCCACCACAGCACCTCTCTTTACTAGTAGACACACCCTCCAATGTCCTCTCCTTACTGCCCACACACACTCTTCACTCCTGATCCCTCTCTATAATACACACAAGCATGAACACACACACACACACACCCTCCGCTTCAATTTCTACCTCTCTCTCCTTACTCCACACATACTCTCCACTCCTTCCCCTCCCTCTCTCCTTACTGCATACACACACACACACACACACACACACACACACCCCTCCACTTCAGCCCTCTCTCTTTACCGTGCAAACACCTTCTCCTTCCAACTCCCTTTCCTTACTGCACAGCCCCCTCTTTTTTGTACACACACACCACACCGTCTACTCCTACTCCTCTCTTCTTACTGCACAGACACAAACTCTGTACTCCTACCACTCTCTTCTTAGTACACACACTCTTCACTCGTACAATCTCTCCTTAGTGCACACGCATCCTCCACTCTTGCTCCTCGCTTAGTGCTAGGTTTCTTCCTCAGTCACACACTCTCCCCCCCCCCCCCCCCCCCCCCAGGGCAGTCCCTCTCCTCCACATTCAGTTTTCTTGCTACCATGAATTCATCACTCCATTGCCATTTTAATTCTTTTTAGAGCAGAGGTTGCCTTGAAGACACAGTGCTCGCCAGGCCAAACTGGTCCGTCGCTGGTGCGGGATGCAGATGCTGAGCATCGTGATGGAAAATATAGGCAAAAAGCAATTCTTGCTGTTTTTGCTTGCATTAGCAATATTTTTTTTTCACACACGTTTTCAAACACTAAAAATACCCAGCCAGGTGCAGACTGGAGGCAGCAGTGGATCAGCAATTTCAATACACAATGCCTTATGCAAAATCAGGAATGTTACCTGCACGTAAAGCTTTTACTGGAATCCACAAGTAAGGGGTGAAATAACGACAAAAGGAAACATCAGGTCACCACTGAAGCTGAGAGCAATGCCAGGATACAGGGGGAACACATGGAGCAGGTCCCCTTCCTTCCCCTCCCCCGCCCACCCAATGCATTGAAATAGTCACTAAACATTTTATTTCTATGAAGTTTTTAATTTCTGGTGGGGTTTTTTGTCGGGGGGAAGGCAACTATTTGAACTTGCTCCAGAGTCTCCTGCCACCTTAATTTGGCCTTGGCTGGGGGCAGGAGAGAGCTCCTTCAATAAGCAGGATCTCCTTCCACTGTGTTCCCACCACTGATCATTTTTGCTCATGGTCAATGGAGGCCTTCAGCTAAGGACACTCAGGTTAAAATATCAGGGAGCAGTCACTACGGAACTCAGCATCCACTTATAATACTCACAAGCTCATAAAACGTTTACAAGATTTAGATTAAAGAGGATTTCATCAAGGGAGAAGGACTTAATTGGTTTGGTAGTGCGCCACTGAAACGCATCTGGAGGAGACCCCCACGTGGTTTGAGTCCAGTTTGTTTAACTGGGCAGTCATTGTGAAAGACCTGGCGTCTTCTTTCTTCTAGAGAGGGAAAGAGAAAATTGGAGGGAACCTGCAGTGTGCTGGGAGGAGAAGATGGCTTGGCAAGGGCCGGGCTGCCCATGCCTGAGGAGAGGATTATGAGCTCTTGCCAGAACAGCTTACGTTTCCCAAAAGAGATGTCTTAAGTCCATGAGTCACGGAATCCAGTACGTTCTCGGGAATCGAATACCTGAAAAGGAGCTGGACTCTAATAATAGCATCCTTTGGAGAAGACAGGGAGGGCTTCCGAGACACAAAGAGGGAAGTAGGCCAACTGCTCCCTGGTCCCTGAACTTTTCCCAAAGGATCAAGTGTTGCAAGCTGAAGCAGAATAGCCAGAATAGGCTTTAAAAGTCCATTGGTTGACCGGGTCTGTGGGGGTAAAGAGGAGTCCACAGCCTGTGGGGACAGTGCTGCCTGTCTGGGTGCCAGGACGAGGATTGCTCATGTAAACCTCAATGGGTGGAACCCCTCTCGCTAGAGGCTGTCATGACCGGTGGTAGGGTGGGAATGTGAATGAGAGCCGTTCCCATGGGGTTGCCCTCAGAAATCCCTCTCTCCTGTTGAGTTCTGTATAATAAAGTATAGAAACCTACGCAATTTAGTCTCCCAGGGAAATGACGGGAGAGCAGGGTTAAAAAGGGAAAGGGTTGATGGCCATATGGACAGGTTCTATGTTTGCACTCGATAACTTGTGTCTTCGTATAGCCTTGATCTGGGGGGGGGGGGAGGGACAGATGGGGGGGGGGAGATTAGTTGTCTTTTGTTTTTTGCAAAGTTGAGTATATACTGTGTTGTTTGCATTTATTATCACTACGTGTTGGACTCTTTTTATACATAAAGAAAAGGATAAATAAAGGATTAAAAAAAAAAAAAGGGAAAGGGTTATGGAAGACAATGAAACAATATACTTATATCCCTTTTCTCTTGGCTCAACAATATATTTTAAAAGTCATCAAATCTACCAAAACTAAAAATAATGTATCATCTATCCATTACTTTCATTTCTTTTCTTTGGTTTAAGAACTGGTTTTTTCTTCTTACACTAATGTTACAAGACTATATCAGATAAGTATAACGTTTTTTTACTTTTATTCTTGTTTTGCTCATTACACTCAATATTGACTCCCTCTATTCCAATATACTGCAAGAGGTAGCCATTGATTTAGTCCATAATACTTTAGAGTCCTGTCCTGCAGGTTTCTGGGTCCCCACTTCATTTCTTGTCTCTTTAACACACCTAGCGCTTACTAAAAATTATCGGGTAGATGTGCCCTTGTGCTACATGCGTGCGTGTCACCTAATTTTGGCATGCACACACCTTTTAAAAATCACCTTTCAAAGTTTGAACACAGTCTATACCCCAAATAAAACAGACATTTCTCTCACCTGCTGGTTTGCTATAAAAATATCCAAATCAGGTGGGGTCCTGCATGAGGGAAGGGGGAAAAACAGAGAAGCAAGGCAAGGGACAAGCCTTTACTCTCCAACCAGGTACACCATGCTGCCCCTCCTTCTCTTCTTGTGCCCACGGTTGGGATGCCAAAAACTGTTTAACCAAAACAAAATGCTTAAATATCATCAACTTAAAGAAAGATCTTCATTTATCTAAAGTATGGGATATTCCAGGAGACCGCAAGATTATCAGCAATTCAGAAGCCGTCTCAAAGAGCATTGTTTAGACAATAGATTAAACGAAATTTACACACCAATAAGCTAGTTTGTTTTCATAATATTCATATAATGTATTCATAATATCACCATCCCCAGATCCTCCTAGCAGCAAAAAAAACACCTTAAACTCAAACCGGTAAACATTGACACCCCCCACAGATTCGAACTTGGCCTGTTCAAATCCCCAGAGCTACAAATATGCCTTGTCTATACTCCCCCTGGCCTTCTTGAACTCAACCCTTCTCCCCTCATTGAATTCATTTCTGACAATATCAATACTGACATTCCAGCTATTATACTAGGAGACTTTAACCTCCATGTTGACTCCACCCCTCCTATCCTCATCCTGTGAATCCTTCCTTAACTCACTTCACGCAATTGGCTTTAAACAACTCCTATCATCCCCAACCCATAAAGCCGGCTACACCCTTGACCTCATTTTTATCAACTCATGCATCCACTCATCCAACCCACCGTCATGCACCTCAGTCCCCTAGTCAGACCACTCTCTCATCGAAACCCATCTCTCTATTAATGCCCCCACCACACGCAACCCTGAAGATAGAAACACTATTATCTTCAGAAAACCCTGCCCCAGCGAGGATCTCACTGTAGTACTTTCCATTAGTAAACACGGAAGCAAAGAATTCATTTAGTCTTTCTGCAATGGCCTTATCTTCCCTAAGAGCCCCTTTAACCCCTCTGTCATCTAATGGTCCAACCGACTCCCTCACAGGTTTCTTGCTTCGGATATATTTTAAAAAGTTTTTATTATGAGTTTTTGCCTCTATGGCCAACTTCATTTCAAATTCTCTCTTCGCCTGTCTTATCAGTGTTTTACACTTAGCTTGACAATGCTTATGTTTTATCCTATTTTCTTCAGATGGATCCTTCTTCCAATTTTTGAAGGATATTTTTTTGGCTAAAATAGTCTCTTTCACCTCACCTTTTAACCATGACGGTAATCATTTTGCCTTCTTTCCACCTTTCTTTTTTTTTTAAATTTTTAATTTTGCAAATTTCCATTGATACATTTATCTAGTATAATGTTTTAAAGGAAAACAGGATATACATTATTATTATGTTTTACATTCAGTTAGTTATCCTGAAAGATATAAGAACCAAAGAAAAAATGTGGTTAAATATAACTTCTTTTTTACAAATTTAAAGTTACCAAGGTATTCCTGTGTACAAAACAATTCTGGGGATCCAAGAATTCAAAGGAGCACTTGTTACCATAAAAGATATACACCATACATAGTGAGATATAGCAGAAACAAAACATTAAACCAACTATTGGGAAGTTGTAGTTACTTGCACAGTTCCTTGACTACGTCGGGTTTCCAGGAATTTCTCTAGTTGCTCTGGATCAAAATAAGAATATTTTACACCATCTACGCGCATAGCGCACTTGCAGGGAAATCTAATCATGATTTGTATCCCTAATGTTCTGGCTTGATTTGCCAGAACCAAAATGTTTTCCGTCTTATCTGGGTGTCCTTAGAGACGTCCGGATAAATCCATAATTTTTGGCCCAGATAAAGGGAGGTACGATTTTGCAAATATAATTTTAACAAGCCATCCCTCTCAGAGGATGACTTAAATTTTACTAACAAAGTGCCTCTTCTTTCAATCTGGGAGGTATAAGAAGACTCAATTAAATCAGTTACATTCAGTGATTCTCCTTCTACTGGCTGATTTTCTGTTTCTCCAACATTTTTCCAGGAAACAAAATAAGCAGATGTTATTGTAGGTAGTGCTTCTGTAGATAATTGTAGCACATCTTGGAAATAGTTCTTCAATTGTTCTCTTGGAGAAACTAGCCTACACTTAGGAAAATGTATAATTCTAAGATTATTATATCTCTGTAAATTTTCCACCTTCTTGCTTAGAAGTGTTTCTCCTTTTATAATTGCAACTTGTACTTGTTTAATTTGATTTATCTCCTTATCTTGCCAAAGTACATCCATTATAACAATCTTTGGTTTCTCAAACATTGTGTAAGGTAATGTAGTTACCGACTGTACTGGAGATATTTCCTGGAGATCCTGAGTCCTTCGGAGCTGTGTTGTCTTCCTCCCCGAAGCGGCCATTTCTTCACCGCTGCGGTTTCGAGTTTCCTCGGTTTCACCTTCCACCAGGGGCGAGGAAGTTAGCAGTCCTCGCGCTGTTTTAACCGCCGAAGTATCTTCCACTACACTCTCCCCGATCGGGCTTATCACAGGCGACACCATCCGTTGCTGGGACCGGCCTGGGTCAGTGGCTTCTTTGGCGCTTGGTGGTTGAGGTGCAGTTGGAGCCCCGGGACTGAGCGTAACTTCTCCCATGAGCGTTGGTGCTTGCTCCTCACCTAGCGCTCTCGCGGGACTCTCCGGGTTTAAACTTTCTGCTTGTGGGTAGAAGCCCTCTATCATTGTTTGAACAAGAGGGGGTCTCGAGGGGGTCGGGGCGTCCTCTCTGACCCTTCCTTTACGTTTCGTGTGGGGCATTGCTCTCTGCTAAGCCCCAAAAACGAAGAAGAATAATTTTACAATACACACGGATCAGGAGCTCCTTTCTCCACTCCTCTCACATCGACGCCATCTTGGATCTGCCAGACTGCCAGTATGGCGATCGGCGCCCGGGGGAATACATATGGTCTGCGCCTCTAGGATTGTATTTTTAAACAATGACCAAACCTGTTGAACACTTTTAACCTTTGCAGCTGCTCCTTTCAGTTTTTTTCTATTTTCCTCATTTTATCAAAGTTTCCCTTTTGAAAGTTTAGTGTTAGAGCTGTAGATTTACTTATTGTCCCCCTTCCAGTTATTAGTTTAAATTTGATCATGTTATGATCACTGTTGCCAAGTGGCCCCACCACCGTTACCTCTCTCACCAAATCCTGTGTCCCACTAAGAATTAAATCTGAAATAGCTCCCTCTCTCGTTGGTTCCTGAACCAATTGCTCCATGAAGCAGTCATTTATTAGGGATGTGAATCGTTTTCCATATCGTCTTAACGATAGAAATCGTGTGGCAGGGCAAGAAAATCGTCTTAGGCACGATTTTTTAGTTAAAAAATCGTTAAAAATCGTTTTTTCCGATTAGTGCGCACTAACTCGAGTTAGTGCGCACTAACGGGAGTTAGTGCGCACTAACTGGGAGTTAGTGCGCACTAACTGAAAATGATACAATTTGACACTTTTCAGGTCAGTTAAGGTCAGTTTAGGAATGAATATGTATTCCTATTGGCTGCCCTCTTATTTATTCATGTTACCAAGTTTCCTACTGACAGTATATGGGGGATGGGAAATGGAAACAGTTGGTAGCTTGACAAAACAAGTAATGTGATCAGTCAATGTGACTAGAACTTGTGCCCTAACCCTGATACCAGGGGTATTGTGATCTTCCTGCACACAGTGCCCTATCCCTATTAATACCAGGAGTGTTGTGATCTTCCTGCACACAGTGCCCTATCCCTAATACCAGGGGTGTTGTGATCTTCCTGCACACAGTGCCCTATTTCTGATACTGGGGGTGTTGTGATCTTCCTGCACACAGTGCCCTATTCCTGATACCGGGGGTGTTGTGATCTTCTTGCACACATCCCGATATCAGGGATAGGGCACTGCGTGCAGGAAGATCACAACACTCCTGGTATTAATAGGGATAGGGCACTGCATGCAGGAAGATCACAACACTCCTGGTATTAATAGGGATAGGGCACTGCATGCAGGAAGATCACAACACCCCTGGTATCAGGGATAGGGCACTGTGTGCAGGAAGATCACAATACCCCGGAGGAGTGAGGGTCAGGCAGCTCCCCCCTGTCTGTGAAGCCAGCCTCTCACTAGTAATGCAGGGAGGGAGCTGTCTCAGACTTCACCATCCTCCCCCCCCCCCCCTTACCCACACACCATTCACTAGCTGGGGCATGGGGGAAGTCAGGAGTGAGGGTCAGGCAGCTCCCCCCTGTCTGCGAAGCCAGCCTCTCACTAGTAATGCAGGGAGGGAGCTGTCTCAGACTTCACCATCCTCCCCCCCCCCCCTCACCCACACACCATTCACTAGCTGGGACATGGGGGAAGTCAGGAGTGAGGGTCAGGCAGCTCCCCCCTGTCTGTGAAGCCAGCCTCTCACTAGTAATGCAGGGAGGGAGCTGTCTCAGACTTCACCATCCTCCCCCCCCCCCTCACCCACACACCATTCACTAGCTGGGACATGGGGGAAGTCAGGAGTGAGGGTCAGGCAGCTCCCCCCTGTCTGTGAAGCCAGCCTCTCACTAGTAATGCAGGGAGGGAGCTGTCTCAGACTGGTATCAGGGTTAGGGCACTGTGTGCAGGAAGATCACAACACTCCTGGTATTAATAGGGATAGGGCACTGTAAGAGATGACTGTAGTAGATTGAATAAAGATCTGATGTTTCTGCTCTCCTCACACCAAACAAAAACAACACACAAGCAGAGAAGCCCTTCTTACAAAGCTGAGCTAGTGAGTTAAGTAGG
>NW_021820569.1:0-2726 GCF_901001135.1 Rhinatrema bivittatum | reverse complement strand
CTAATGTGGAACCCTCATCGGTGTACCCCGTGCTGCGGACCACTACCGTGACATCTCTAATGTGGAACCCTCATCGGTGTACCCCGCGCTGCGGACCACTACCGTGACATCTCTACTGAGGAGCCTCATCGGTGTACCCTGCGCTGCGGACCACTACCGTGACATCTCTAATGTGGAACCCTCATCGGTGTATCATGCGCTGCGGACCACTACCATACCATCTCTAATGTGGAACCCTCATCGGTGTACCCTGCGCTGCGGACCACTACCGTGACATCTCTAATGTGGAACCCTCATCGGTGTACCCCGTGCTGCGGACCACTACCGTACCATCTCTAATGTGGAACCCTCATCGGTGTACCCTGCGCTGCGGACCACTACCATACCATCTCTAATGTGGAACCCTCATCGGTGTATCATGCGCTGCGGACCACTACCATACCATCTCTAATGTGGAACCCTCATCGGTGTACCCTGCGCTGCGGACCACTACCGTGACATCTCTAATGTGGAACCCTCATCGGTGTACCCCGTGCTGTGGACCACTACCGTGACATCTCTAATGTGGAACCCTCATCGGTGTACCCCGCGCTGCGGACCACTACCGTACCATCTCTAATGTGGAACCCTCATCGGTGTACCCTGCGCTGCGGACCACTACCGTGACATCTCTAATGTGGAACCCTCATCGGTGTACCCCGCGCTGCGGACCACTACCGTACCATCTCTAATGTGGAACCCTCATCGGCGTACCCTGCGCTGCGGACCACTACCGAACCATCTCTAATGTGGAACCCTCATCGGTGTACCCTGCGCTGCGGACCACTACCGTGACATCTCTAGTGTGAAACCCTCATCGGTGTACCCCGTGCTGCGGACCACTACCGTGACATCTCTAGTGTGAAACCCTCATCGGTGTACCCCGTGCTGCGGACCACTACCGTGACATCTCTAGTGTGAAACCCTCATCGGTGTACCCTGCGCTGTGGACCACTGCCGTATCTCCACTACAGAGGTATTCCCCTTGGGTATACTCCACTGCACAGACTCTGTGACTTTCTCCTGCACGCCCTGCTTCACAGGCAATGTCTCTCTATTCTCTAATAAAGACTCTGCTCCACAGCTGTGTCTGACGTCTGCTGAGACCTCGCCTCCCGACGGTGAGGCTCACAGAGCTCCTCCCTGTGGGCGGTACCATCTCTTACCTCGGCCCAGGGTCCACATACCTACTAATCCTAACACAAGGCAAAATATTTTTTTTATCTTTGTTGTCTGATCTTATTTTACTAATCAGTTGGTCATAGTCTCTTTTTTCCCCTTGTCTGTCTTTTTCTTATTTCTTTTTCAAGATCTCTTTTATTTTTTCTGTTTCTTTTCTCTCCTCCTGGCTTCTTTCCTTCCTCCACACACACACACAGGCTCTCTCTCACATACGTGCTCTTACACACAAGCTTTCTCTCACACAAGATCCCACTCTTGCATGCTTTCTCTCTCACATAAACACAAGCTCCTACACTCATATGCTCTCTCTCACATGAAGGCTTTCACTCTCACATGCAAGCTCCCATTCCCACACACATATGCAAACTCTCACTCTTACATGCTCTCATTCACACACAGGCTCCCACACATACACACACACACACACACACACACACACACACGCTCTCACTCTCAATGCAGTCTCACACACAGGCTCCCATTCCCCCTCAGACACACATAGGCTCTCACTCTTACAAGCTCTCTCACACACAGACACACAGGCTCTCACATGCATGTTCCCATTCCCATACATACATACACACACACACACACACATAGGCTCTCATTCTCATATGAAGGCTGCTCTTTTTCACACACCCACACAGGCTCTCACTCTCACATGCTGTCTCTAACATGCAGGCTCCTATTGCCCCATAGACACACACATTCTCTCTCACACAGCTTCATATTTTCACACATACACACACATGCTCTTTCTCACATGCAGGCTTTACTCCCATACATACATATACACACACACAAGCTCTTATTCTCACATGCAGGCTCCACTCCAAAACATCCATTCACTCCCTCATACCCATACACAGGTTCTCACACCATGCTCCGTCTCTCTCTCTCTCACACACACACACACACACACACACTTGGGCAGGCTCCCATTCTCATCCCCCTCCCCCCCCAAGCAGGCTCCCATTCACACACACTCACTCCCAGGCAGGCTCCTAGTCTCACACACACTTAGATAAGTTACCACTCACACTACACACACATACACACACACCCACACCCAGGCAGGTTATCATTCACACACAGCCAGGCAGCTTACCATTCACAGACAGGCTCCCCACTGGGCCCGGAAGGCTGCCAGCAGCCAAGAAGAAGAGCAGGCCTGGGAGGCTGCTGGTGGCCGAGTAGAGGAAGGAACTCATTCTCCCGTTGCTCCTCGCAAGCTTGCCCCATGTTATTCAAAACTCATGGGGCTAGTATGGAGAGGAGGAATAGCCTAGTGGTTAGAGCAGTGGACTCTGAACCAGGAAACCAGGGTTCAAGTCCTGCTGTTGCTCCTTGTGACCTTGGGCAAGTCACTTTACCCTACATTGCATCAGGTACAAAAACTTAGATTGTAAGCCCTCTGGGGATAGAGAAATACCTACAGTACCTGAATGTATCTCGATTGAGATCAAATGTCGGTATATAAAAATAATTAAATAAAAAAATAAATA
>NW_021820568.1:9011-14549 GCF_901001135.1 Rhinatrema bivittatum | reverse complement strand
GTTCTTGTATGGACCGGGCGTGATCTGCTCTGTAACGCAGGGATGTTCTTGTCCGAGGTGCCCTGGCTGGGTCTGTAGTAAGTTACTAAACTAGCAGCAGCTCTTCTGGCGCGCCTGTGGCACGCAGAGCTCTTTTCCGGTCTTGTAGGACCGGGCGCGATCTGCTCTGTAACGCAGGGATGTTCTTGTGCGAGGTGCCCGCGCTGGGACTGTAGTAAGTTACTAAACTAGCAGCAGCTCTTCGGCGCGCCTGTGGCACGCAGAGCTCTTTCCTGTTCTTGTATGGACCGGGCGTGATCTGCTCTGTAACGCAGGGAGTTCTTGTCCGAGGTGCCCACGCTGGGACTGTAGTAAGTTACTAAACTAGCAGCAGCTCTTCTGGCGCGCCTGTGGCACGCAGAGCTCTTTCCGGTTCTCTTGGACCGGGCGCCATCTGCTCTGTAACGCAGGGATGTTCTTGTGCGAGGTGCCCTGGCTGGGGCTGTAGTAAGTTACTAAACTGGCAGCAGCTCTCTGGTGCGTCTGTGGCACGCAGAGCTCTTTCCGGTTCTTGTATGGACCGGGCGCGATCTGCTCTGTAACGCAGGGATGTTCTTGTGCGAGGTGCCCGCGCTGGGACTGTAGTAAGTTACTAAACTAGCAGCAGCTCTTCTGGCGCGCCTGTGGCACGCAGAGCTCTTTCCTGTTCTTGTATGGACTGGGCGTGATCTGCTCTGTAACGCAGGGATGTTCTTGTGCGAGGTGCCCGCGCTGGGACTGTAGTAAGTTACTAAACTAGCAGCAGCTCTTCTGGCGCGCCTGTGGCACGCAGAGCTCTTTCCTGTTCTTGTATGGACCGGGCATGATCTGCTCGGTAACGCAGGGATGTTCTTGTCCGAGGTGCCCTCGCTGGGCTGTAGTAGTTACTAACTAGCAGCAGCTTCTGGCGCGCCTGTGGCACGCAGAGCTCTTTCCTGTTGTATGGACCGGGCGTGATTTGCTCTGTAACGCAGGGATGTTCTTGTCCGAGGTGCCCTGGCTGGGACTGTAGTAAGTTACTAAACTAGCAGCAGCTCTTCTGGCGCGCCTGTGGCACGCAGAGCTCTTTCCGGTTCTTGTATGGACCGGGCGCGATCTGCTCTGTAACGCAGGGATGTTCTTGTGCGCGGTGCCCTCGCTGGGGCTGTAGTAAGTTACTAAACTGGCAGCAGCTCTTCTGGCGCGCCTGTGGCACGCAGAGCTCTTTCCGGTTCTTGTATGGACCGGGCGTGATCTGCTCTGTAACGCAGGGATGTTCTTGTGCGAGGTGCCCTCGCTGGGGCTGTAGTAAGTTACTAAACTGGCAGCAGCTCTTCTGGCGCGCCTGTGGCACGCAGAGCTCTTTCCTGTTCTTGTATGGACCGGGCATGATCTGCTCTGTAACGCAGGGATGTTCTTGTCCGAGGTGCCCGCGCTGGGGCTGTAGTAAGTTACTAAACTGGCAGCAGCTCTTCTGGCGCGCCTGTGGCACGCAGAGCTCTTTCCGGTTCTTGTATGGACCGGGCGTGATCTGCTCTGTAACGCAGGGATGTTCTTGTCCGAGGTGCCCTCGCTGGGGCTGTAGTAAGTTACTAAACTGGCAGCAGCTCTTCTGGCGTCTGTGGCACGCAGAGCTCTTTCCTGTTCTTGTATGGACGGGCGTGATCTGCTCTGTAACGCAGGGATGTTCTTGTCCGAGGTGCCCTGGCTGGGACTGTAGTAAGTTACTAAACTAGCAGCAGCTCTTCTGGCGCGTCTGTGGCACGCAGAGCTCTTTCCGGTTCTTGTATGGACCGGGCGCGATCTGCTCTGTAACGCAGGGATGTTCTTGTGCGAGGTGCCCTCACTGGGGCTGTAGTAAGTTACTAAACTAGCAGCAGCTCTTCTGGCGTGCCTGTGGCACGCAGAGCTCTTTCCGGTTCTTGTATGGACCGTGCGTGATCTGCTCTGTAACGCAGGGATGTTCTTGTGCGAGGTGCCCTCGCTGGGGCTGTAGTAAGTTACTAAACTGGCAGCAGCTCTTCTGGCGCGTCTGTGGCACGCAGAGCTCTTTCCTGTTCTTGTATGGACCGGGCGTGATCTGCTCTGTAACGCAGGGATGTTCTTGTCCGAGGTGCCCTGGCTGGGACTGTAAGTTACTAAACTAGCAGCAGCTCTTCTGGCGCGCCTGTGGCACGCAGAGCTCTTTCCGGTTCTTGTATGGACCGGGCGCGATCTGCTCTGTAACGCAGGGATGTTCTTGTGCGAGGTGCCCGCGCTGGGACTGTAGTAAGTTACTAAACTGGCAGCAGCTCTTCTGGCGCGTCTGTGGCACGCAGAGCTCTTTCCTGTTCTTGTATGGACCGGGCGCGATCTGCTCTGTAACGCAGGGATGTTCTTGTGCGAGGTGCCCGCGCTGGACTGTAGTAAGTTACTAAACTAGCAGCAGCTCTTCTGGCGCGCCTGTGGCACGCAGAGCTCTTTCCTGTTCTTGTATGGACCGGGCGTGATCTGCTCTGTAACGCAGGGATGTCTTGTCCGAGGTGCCCACGCTGGGACTGTAGTAAGTTACTAAACTAGCAGCAGCTCTTCTGGGCGCCTGTGGCACGCAGAGCTCTTTCCGGTTCTTGTATGGACCGGGCGTGATCTGCTCTGTAACGCAGGGATGTTCTTGTCCGAGGTGCCCTGGCTGGGACTGTAGTAAGTTACTAAACTAGCAGCAGCTCTTCTGGCGCGCCTGTGGCACGCAGAGCTCTTTCCGGTTCTTGTATGGACCGGGCGTGATCTGCTCTGTAACGCAGGGATGTTCTTGTCCGAGGTGCCCTGCTGGGGCTGTAGTAAGTTACTAAACTGGCAGCAGCTCTTCTGGCGCGTCTGTGGCACGCAGAGCTCTTTCCTGTTCTTGTATGGACCGGGCGTGATCTGCTCTGTAACGCAGGGATGTTCTTGTCCGAGGTGCCCTCGCTGGGGCTGTAGTAAGTTACTAAACTAGCAGCAGCTCTTCTGGCGCGCCTGTGGCACGCAGAGCTCTTTCCGGTTCTTGTATGGACCGGGCGCGATCTGCTCTGTAACGCAGGGATGTTCTTGTGCGAGGTGCCCACGCTGGGGCTGTAGTAAGTTACTAAACTAGCAGCAGCTCTTCTGGCGCGCCTGTGGCAACGCAGAGCTCTTTCCGGTTCTTGTATGGACCGGGCGCGATCTGCTCTGTAACGCAGGGATGTTCTTGTGCGAGGTGCCCTCGCTGGGGCTGTAGTAAGTTACTAAACTAGCAGCAGCTCTTCTGGCGCGCCTGTGGCACGCAGAGCTCTTTCCGGTTCTTGTATGGACCGGGCGTGATCTGCTCTGTACGCAGGGATGTTCTTGTGCGAGGTGCCCTCGCTGGGGCTGTAGTAAGTTACTAAACTGGCAGCAGCTCTTCTGGCGCGTCTGTGGCACGCAGAGCTCTTTCCTGTTCTTGTATGGACCGGGCGTGATCTGCTCTGTAACGCAGGGATGTTCTTGTCCGAGGTGCCCTGGCTGGGACTGTAGTAAGTTACTAAACTAGCAGCAGCTCTTCTGGCGCGTCTGTGGCACACAGAGCTCTTTCCTGTTCTATGGACCGGGCGTGATCTGCTCTGTAACGCAGGGATGTTCTTGTCCGAGGTGCCCTGGCTGGGACTGTAGTAAGTTACTAAACTGGCAGCAGCTCTTCTGGCGCGCCTGTGGCACGCAGAGCTCTTTCCGGTTCTTGTATGGACCGGGCGCGATCTGCTCTGTAACGCAGGGATGTTCTTGTGCGGTGCCCGCGCTGGGACTGTAGTAAGTTACTAAACTGGCAGCAGCTCTTCTGGCGCGTCTGTGGCACGCAGAGCTCTTTCCTGTTCTTGTATGGACCGGGCGTGATCTGCTCTGTAACGCGGGATGTTCTTGTCCGAGGTGCCCTGGCTGGGACTGTAGTAAGTTACTAAACTAGCAGCAGCTCTTCTGGCGCGCCTGTGGCACGCAGAGCTCTTCCGGTTCTTGTATGGACCGGGCGCGATCTGCTCTGTAACGCAGGGATGTTCTTGTGCGAGGTGCCCTCGCTGGGGCTGTAGTAAGTTACTAAACTAGCAGCAGCTCTTCTGGCGCGCCTGTGGCACGCAGAGCTCTTTCCGGTCTTGTATGGACCGTGCGTGATCTGCTCTGTAACGCAGGGATGTTCTTGTGCGAGGTGCCCGCGCTGGGACTGTAAGTTACTAAACTGGCAGCAGCTCTTCTGGCGCGCCTGTGGCACACAGAGCTCTTTCCTGTTCTTGTATGGACCGGGCGTGATCTGCTCGGTAACGCAGGGATGTTCTTGTCCGAGGTCCCTGGCTGGGTCTGTAGTAAGTTACTAAACTGGCAGCAGCTCTTCTGGCGCGTCTGTGGCACGCAGAGCTCTTTCCGGTTCTTGTATGGACCGGGCGTGATCTGCTCTGTAACGCAGGGATGTTCTTGTGCGAGGTGCCCTGGCTGGGGCTGTAGTAAGTTACTAAACTGGCAGCAGCTCTTCTGGCACGCCTGTGGCACGCAGAGCTCTTTCCTGTTCTTGTATGGACCGGGCGTGATTTGCTCTGTAACGCAGGGATGTTTCTTGTCCGAGGTGCCCTGGCTGGGACTGTAGTAAGTTACTAAACTAGCAGCTCTTCTGGCGTCCCTGTGGCACGCAGAGCTCTTTCCTGTTCTTGTATGGACCGGGCGTGATTTGCTCTGTAACGCAGGGATGTTCTTGTCCGAGGTGCCCTGGCTGGGACTGTAGTAAGTTACTAAACTAGCAGCAGCTCTTCTGGCGTGCCTGTGGCACGCAGAGCTCTTTCCTGTTCTTGTATGGACCGGGCGTGATTTGCTCTGTAACGCAGGGATGTTCTTGTCCGAGGTGCCCACGCTGGGACTGTAGTAAGTTACTAAACTAGCAGCAGCTCTTCTGGCGCGCCTGTGGCACGCAGAACTCTTTCCTGTTCTTGTATGGACCGGGCGTGTGATTTGCTATGTAACGCAGGGATGTTCTTGTCCGAGGTGCCCTGGCTGGGGCTGTAGTAAGTTACTAAACTAGCAGCAGCTCTTCTGGCACGCCTGTGGCAGCCAGAGCTCTTTCCTGTTCTTGTATGGACCGGGCGCCATCTGCTCTGTAACGCAGGGATGTCTTGTGCGAGGTGCCCTGGCTGGGACTGTAGTAAGTTACTAAACTAGCAGCAGCTCTTCTGGCGCGCCTGTGGCACGCAGAGCTCTTTCCTGTTCTTGTATGGACCGGGCGTGATCTGCTCTGTAACGCAGGGATGTTCTTGTGCGAGGTGCCCTGGCTGGGGCTGTAGTAAGTTACTAAACTGGCAGCAGCTCTTCTGGCGCGCCTGTGGCACGCAGAGCTCTTTCCTGTTCTTGTATGGACGGGCGCAATCTGCTCTGTAACGCAGGGATGTTCTTGTGCGAGGTGCCCTGGCTGGGCTGTAGTAAGTTACTAAACTGGCAGCAGCTCTTCTGGTGCGTCTGTGGCACGCAGAGCTCTTTCCTGTCTTGTATGGACCGGGCGCAATCTGCTCTGTAACGCAGGGATGTTCTTGTGCGAGG
>NW_021820568.1:0-8911 GCF_901001135.1 Rhinatrema bivittatum | reverse complement strand
TTCCACAGGGGTCTGTGTTTATCCTAAGCAGGGGCCACACTGAGCCTCTTCCACAGGGGTCTGTGTTTATCCTAAGCAGGGGCCACACTGAGCCTCTTCCACAGGGGTCTGTGTTTACCCTAATCAGGGGCCACACTGAGCCTCTTCCACAGGGGTCTAAGATTATGTAAGGCCGGGCTATGATGATCCTTTTCCTTGTTGCTGAAAACCATCCCGGGTCCTCTTTCATAGAAAATAACATAATCCTGATAAAATGAACGTTGCCCTGTGAAATGAACCCCTCCCTTTCTTTCAGGTGTTAAGAAGCCATCTTCCTTCTGGTCGTTTGCTGCTGTTGCGCTGGGCACTGGGGTCCTGGTAAACATCCTAATCACGATCGGCTTAGGAACCCACGGTGAGTGTCCCCGGAGGGGTCTGGGGCTCCAGGGGTCGGCAGTAAAACATTCTGCGTCGGCAGCCAATGTTGCTCCGCTCTGAGAAACGCGTCTGCCCACGTCCCACTCCGGCCGTCCGCGGAGGTCTCTGGGTCAGTACCGCCACCTCACGGTGTAACCCCCAGCACCCCGTCAAGTCTCTGAGACCAGGGTGGGCTCATCGTGGCCTTCCATGCAAGGTCTGGGATCCCGGGGTGGGAAGAGGTGTGGGGTGGGAAGAGGTGTGGGGTGTCACCTCAGGCTCTGTAAATGTTGCACAGGGTAGGCAGCGAGCGGTGCCTCCATCTCGCAGGGCTCCTCCTGCCCAAGGGTACACATGGCTGATACCTCAGACAGAAACCACTGCTTGAAATGCACCCACAGCTTTCTGACTTAAGGGGACAGGGAACTTGAGTCCTGCAAGGAGAGGGGACAAAAAGGAAAAAAGGATTCGCACTCACAAAGTGGGGAGTAGCTGGCTTGTTACGGCGGTTACTACCCCAAACCAAATAAGCCTGATACTTCACTTTCAATGCATATCCAGCATAGCTCTCTGCTTCAACGGCAGGGGAGAAGAAAAACTGATACTTCATGCATATCCAGCATAGCTCTCTGCTTCAACGGCAGGGGAGAAGAAAAACTGATACTTCATGCATATCCAGCATAGCTCTCTGCTTCAACGGCAGGGGAGAAGAAAAACTGATACTTCATGCATATCCAGCATAGCTCCCTGCTTCAACGGCAGGGGAGAAGAAAAACTGATACTTCATGCATATCCAGCATAGCTCTCTGCTTCAACGGCAGGGGAGAAGAAAAACTGATACTTCACACATCCAGCAGAGCTCTCTGCTTCAACGGCAGGGGAGAAGAAAAAAGGGTTCGCACTCACAAAGCGGGGAGTAGCTGGCTTGTTACGGCGGTTACTACCCCAAACCAAATAAGCCTGATACTTCACTTTCAATGCATATCCAGCATAGCTCTCTGCTTCAACGGCAGGGGAGAAGAAAAACTGATACTTCACGCATATCCAGCATGGCTCTCTGCTTCAATGGCAGGGGAGAAGAAAAACTGATACTTCACGCATATCCAGCATAGCTCTCTGCTTCAATGGCAAGGGAGAAGAAAAACTGATACTTCACGCATATCCAGCATAGCTCTCTGCTTCAACGGCAGGGGAGAAGAAAAACTGATACATCACGCATTTCCAGCAGAGCTCTCTGCTTCAACGGCAGGGGAGAAGAAAAACTGATACTTCACGCATATCCAGCATAGCTCTCTGCTTCAACGGCAGGGGAGAAGAAAAACTGATACTTCACGCATATCCAGCATAGCTCTCTGCTTCAACGGCAGGGGAGAAGAAAAACTGATACTTCACGCATATCCAGCATAGCTCTCTGCTTCAACGGCAGGGGAGAAGAAAAACTGATACTTCACGCATATCCAGCATAGCTCCCTGCTTCAACGGCAGGGGAGAAGAAAAACTGATACTTCACGCATATCCAGCATAGCTCCCTGCTTCAACGGCAGGGGAGAAGAAAAACAACCAATAAGGGCTGAATAACATAGTCTGGGTAAAACAAATAAGCATGGGTGTAGCTTGCTTATTGCGGCGGTTACTACCCCTACTACCCCTAACTAATCAAGCTAGATATTTCACGTGGATGCAGCGCCATCACTGCTCTCTACATTAAGGGTGGGGGTGGAAGGGAAATAGAACCAAAGAGCTAAGAGAAACAGATAAGTATGAGAAAAAAATGTGTGAAGCTTGCTGGGCAGACTGGATGGGCCGTTTGGTCTTCTTCTGCCGTCATTTCTATGTTTCTATAATTCTCAAGCACCTGCCGAGTGTCTAAGAGAAGCGGCTAATTGTAGCCATTTATCGTTAGGACGATTTGCAAACAAGCCTTACCTTCCAGGTTTGCAGCTGAACATGTGAGCGGTTAGATGTAGGAAGTGAGAGTTCCTGCCAGAAGGTGGCAGGTTAGCCGGCTAAAGGCAGCTGACTATAGATAACCAAGTCAGCAGAGATGGACTTAACCAGTCAGATCTGGGTGACGTTTAATGCTCAGAATTAGTCGGCTAAACATAGCCAGTCAGCCCTGAAATTCATCTCTAACTGGCTGCATCGTCCTCCCTCCCCAGCCCCGCCTCTGAGCCCGCCCACCGTTTTACCAGATCAGCAGCTGAAATGTAGCCCCTGGTCCCGCTTTCATTTAGTCAGCAGGAGCCTTTGAAAATGAAAAGCGACCCACAGCCTTTTCTGAATGTGCATCCGATCAGTAGCAGGAGATCCGATCTGTAATTTGTATTGGATATCAAATCCGTATCCAACCACCATATCTGACAACCATACTCAGACATTCCTAGAACGCTGTAAATAATGGCTCTCTAGGTTAAATTCCTTTAGCCTTTCCTTCTTCACCCAGTCTTCAACATCCTTGTTTTATTGCAACTTCATAGTTTCGCTTCAGCAGTTACTGTTTTATTTTATTTTCATTTTACAGCCCCTGTTAAATGTAAGCCAGCATGATGTGATTCCTATCTTGAATGCCGATATAGAAAAACACTAAATAAATAAACGAACAAATAAATAAATAAATATCCCCTGCATACCCGCAGGCTTTCCCTCCGCTTCTGCAGGTGCTGCTGTACGGTGCAGAGCAGGGATTCTCAACCCGGCTTCTCTGGATATCTACAATGGCAATGCAGGAGATAGATTTACATGCCATGCAGGCAGTGCATTCAAATCCATCTCCTGCATATTCATTGTGTATATCCTGAAAAACTGACTGGCTGGGTGTCTCCTCAGGACTGCGTTGAGAACCACAGATGTACAGTGTGTGCGTACACACACACACTCACAAAATCACACTACAGATACACACATTCACACACACACTCTCTCTCATACACACACAGTCTCTCTCACACACACATTCACTCAAACACACACACATATACACACAGATTCACATACAGAAACACACACACAGATATACATACACATTCACATACACACACACAGACACACACATTCAGACACACACTCACACAATCACACTACAGACACACACACTCTCTCTCATACACACACAGTCTCTCTCACACACACAATCTCTCACACACACACAGATTCACATACAGAAACACACACACACAGATATACATGCACATTCATATACACACATACAGACACACACACACTTCCGTTCTGCTCCAGCTCCTAGATTTGTGCTTGCTCCATTCATGGTGCTGGGGCCTGCTTCAGGGTGCATTTTCCAGCTGCTGGCACAGGCCTCGTGGGTTAGCCCTAGAGGCTGCATCAACTACATCGCAGTACAGAGGGCTCATACACGCACTATCCTTCACACCTCCATGGATCCCATCAGCATGTCCTGTCTTTCCTCCATGTGATATCCTCCATGGCTCACATCAAACGCAGCTCGTCTGTTATTCCTGTATGTGATATCCTCAAAGGATGCCTTTAAATGGCAGCTCATCATGTCATTCCTCCATGTGATATCTTCCATGGATCATATCAAATGGCAGCTCATCTGTCTTTCCTCCATGTGATATCCCCCATGGATCCCTTAAATGGAAACCCATCTTGTCTTTCCTCCATGTGATATCCTCCATGGATCACAGAAAATGGCAGCTTGTCCTGTCTTTCCTCCATGGTTCACTTCAAATGGCAGGTTCTCCTCATTGCTACATATAATATCCTCCATGGATCCCATCAAATGGCAGTGAATCCTCTTAAATCCATGTGATATGCTCCATGGATCCCAAGAAACAGCAGGCCAGCCTGTCCTTCCTCCATGAAATATCTCCCATGAATCCCAAATGGCATCTTATCCTGTCTTTCCTCCATGTGTTATCCTCCATGGATACCATTAAATGGCAGCTCATCATGTTTTACTCCATGTGATATCTTCCATTGATCACAGAACATGGCAGCTCATCCTATCTTTTTCCATGTGATATCCTCCATAATTCCCATCAAATGGCAGCTCATCTGTCTTTCCTCCATGTGATATCTTCCATGGATCCCTTAAAATGGCAACCCATCTTGCCTTTCCTACATGTGAAATCCTCCAGGGATCACATGAAATGGCAGCTCACCCTGTCTTTCCTTCATGTGATATCTTCCATTGATCACTTAAAATGATAACCCATCTTGTCTTTTCTCCATGTGATATCCTCCTTGGATCACAGAAAATGGCAGCTCGTCCTGTCTTTCCTCCATGTGATATCCTCCATGGATGCCATTAAATGGCAGCTCATCCTGTATTTCCTCCATGTATACCATTAAATTGCAGCTCATCCTATCTTTTTCCATGTGATATCCTCCATAATTCCCATCAAATGGCAGCTCATCTGTCTTTCCTCCATGTGATATCTTCCATGGATCCCTTAAAATGGCAACCCATCTTGCCTTTCCTACATGTGAAATCCTCCAGGGATCACATGAAATGGCAGCTCACCCTGTCTTTCCTTCATGTGATATCTTCCATTGATCACTTAAAATGATAACCCATCTTGTCTTTTCTCCATGTGATATCCTCCATGGATCACAGAAAATGGCAGCTCGTCCTGTCTTTCCTCCATGTGATATCCTCCATGGATGCCATTAAATGGCAGCTCATCCTGTATTTCCTCCATGTATACCATTAAATTGCAGCTCATCCTATCTTTTTCCATGTGATATCCTCCATAATTCCCATCAAATGGCAGCTCATCTGTCTTTCCTCCATGTGATATCTTCCATGGATCCCTTAAAATGGCAACCCATCTTGTCTTTCCTACATGTGAAATCCTCCAGGGATCACATGAAATGGCAGCTCACCCTGTCTTTCCTTCATGTGTTATCCTCCGTCAAATGGCAGCTCGTCTTGTATTTCCTCCATGTGAAATCCTCCATAATTCACATCAAATGGCTGCTTCTCCTCTTTCCTGCATATTATGCCCTCCATGGATCCCATCCTGTCTTTCACCATGTGATATCCTTAATGGATCACATCAAATAGCAGCTCATCCTGTATTTCTTCGTTGCAATATCCTCCATGGATCCCATCAAATGGCAGCTCATTCTGGCTTTCCTTCATGTGATATCGTCCCTGGATGCCATCAAACAGCAGCTCATCCTATCTTTCTCCATGTGATATCCTCCATGGATCCCGTCAAACAGCAGCTTATCCTGTATTTCCTCTACGTGATATCCTCCATGGATCATATCAAATGTTAGCTCATCCTGTCTTTCCTCCATGAAATATCTTCCAAGGATCCCATCAAATGGCAGTTCATTCTGTCTTTCCTCCATGTGATATCCCCCATGGATCCCTTCAAACGGCAGCTCATCCTCTCTTTCTTCCATATGATAACCTCCATAGCTCACATACAATTGCAGCTCGTACTCTCTTTCTTCCATGTGATTTCCTCCATGGATCACATCAAGTGGCAGCTCATCCTGTCTTTCTTCCATGTGATATCCTTAATGGATCACAAGAGGACACAGCTTGTCCTGTGTTTCCTCCATGGATCACATGAGATAGCAGCTTGTCCTGTCTTTCTTCTATAAGATATCCTCCATGGTGCTCATCAAAGCACAGCTCATCCTGTCTTTCTTCCGTGTGATATCTTTCATGCCTTTCATCCAACAGCAGCTCATCCTGTCTTTCTTCTATGTGATATCCTCCATGAAGTTCATCAAATCACAGCTCGTCCTGTCTTTCCTCTATTTCATATCCTCCATGGCTCTCATCAAACAGCAGCTTGCATTGTCTTTCCTCTGTGATATCTTCTATGGATCACATCAAGTGGCAGCTCATCCTGTCTTTCTTCCATATGATATCCTTAATGGATCACAAGAGGACGCAGCTTGTCCTGTGTTTCCTCCATGGATCACATCCGATGGCAGCTTGTTCTGTCTTTCATCCATGGATCCTATCAAATTTTGTATTTTCCTATCTTTCCTCATGTGATATCTTCCATAAATTCCATTTGAGTGCACCTCGTCTTATGTTTTGTTTTTTTTGGGGATGTATTGAATGGTTTTGATTTGATTTAATAGGCTATTGCCCGCCATTCAAAAGAACTGTCAAAGCAGATTATAAAGGTTAAAAGCATGATTTAATACAACATAAAGCTATTCAATAAAAACACAGTATAATTTTAAAATACAATACAAAATCAAAATATTAAAACAGCAGCTATTATACAGTCAATTCTAACTATAACTTGGCACAAATAACCAAGCCTTTGTCTTCTTTCTGGGCTGGAGGTAATTCACTTCCTTATGTTAATCTAGAGGACTGGAATTCTTAAATCTCAGTGCTAAAATGTGGATGGAGACGTACAAGAGAGCTGAGACTCAGAAACAGAAGGGGTCACTCAAAGACGTTGCTGAGAAGATCTCCAGGATCTAGCCAGCTCACACCATGCCAGTTGATCAGCCAAAAATCTTGACTTCCCCTGTTGCAGCCAAAGACCTTAAACACATCTAGCTAGTTCAGCTGACCAATAATGCTCCTGCCAAATTTAAGTAACATGATCAGATTTATGAGCAGTGCAAAGTACCTTAGCAGCAGTGTTTTATAATAACCATAGTTGCTTAATCTCCATCGTAGATGCACCTTAGTACAACAAATTACAATAATGAAGTCTAGATGTGAACAGTGCATGCATACATACTGTCATCGTCGACTTATCTATGTATTATTGAATTTTATAGAGTAAATGCAGCGGATAGAAGACCAAATGTACTGTGCTAGAAATCCGAGGACCCATTGAGAGTGCAGAATCTAATTGTACACTGGCTTCGCCATGTATGTTCAAAAGATAATTTCCAAGAAATATATCACAACCAGTTTTAAGATTTTAGCTT
Source organism: Rhinatrema bivittatum (assembly GCF_901001135.1). NCBI lineage: Eukaryota > Metazoa > Chordata > Amphibia > Gymnophiona > Rhinatrematidae > Rhinatrema > Rhinatrema bivittatum. The sequence goes on along the minus strand of NW_021820568.1, from coordinate 1,615 downwards.
TTCTTTCTGCTTTAGTTTTCTCTAAACTGGAACGGTTCAGTACAAAGGAGAACATCCAGAATCTAAAGGGCCAACTGCAGGAATCCCAGAAGCTACTGAAGAGAACCAACAGCTTCTTACAAGAATTGGAGACCTTACTGACAGGTATGGGAAGCATAAAGAGATAAGAACGTAAGATGTTGCCATACAGGGTCAGACCGGTGGTCTGTCAGCCCGGCATCCTGTCTCTAACAGGGGCCAATCTAGGTCACAAGAACCTGGCGAGATACCAAAGAGTAATTAGATCCCTTATTGGTATCATTTGGCAGTAAGTAGTGGCTTTTCCTTAGTCCACCTGGTCAATATGGACTTCTCTTCCAGCTACTTCTCCGAACCTTAGTTTACACCCATCTATACTAACTTAAAAATAATCAGATAGTGGACCTAACCGATAAAGCTCGAAACCTAGGAGTAATAATTGACACAGAACTCAGCCTAAAGCATCACATATCACGGAAAGTTAGAGAAGGCTACGCCAAACTCATGGTCCTCAGGAGGCTAAAACCCTTGCTAACCCAAGCACACCTTCGAACAGTGCTACTGGCACTTATTTTTGCTAGCACAGACTCTGTAACACACTATTTCTAGGATTACCGTACTCAACAATAAGACTGCTACAAATCTCACAAAACTCTGCTGCCAGAGTACTTACAGGTAAAAGCAAAAGAGAACACATCACCCAAACATTGTATGTAAAAGAGAACACATCACCCAAACATTGTATGTAAAAGAGAACACATCACCCGAGCACTTGCCGAATTACACTGGCTGCCAATAGAACAAAGAATTCAATATAAAACACTCTGCACAATTCACAAACTAATCAACGAAGAAAAAGCTGATTGGTTAAACACGGCGCTACGCTTACATGTCCCACAAAGAAATCTTAGGTCAGCCAATAGAGCCCTTCTAACCACCCCTACGGTCAAAACAGCGAGACTGACCCAAGTTAGAGAGCGAGTGCTATCCTTAGCCGGACCTACATTGTGGAATACATTGCCACTCGAAACAAGATTACAAAGAGATTTAAAACCATTCAGAAAAAGTTTTAAAACATGTCTTTTCAAAAAAGCATTTTACAGCGAGAACGGAGAATAAGAAAGATAAATAAACATCAACACAAGCATAAAGTCACCTAGACGTGTAAGTGCATTTTTATTATTTTTATCAAACTTTACCGCTAATGTTAGAGAAACTCAATATAAAGTACAATACCTGTTTGATTACCTTATCATTCATATAAATGGACTAGATCCATGTCACTTACCATATACATTATTTTATGAAAACTTGTAACCGAAACCTTATGGGCACTCTTGTTAGAACAGTGTACACAAACTTAAATAATTGTGCCTCCCTGTAAACCGTTGTGACGGTACGTAACTAAACGACGGCATAGAAAAGATTTTAAACAAATAAATAAATAACTGCCTTTACCACGTCCCCCAGCAATGAATTCCAGGGCTTATAGGTGCATTGAATGAAAAATAATTTTCTCCTATTTGTTTTAGATGTGCTCCCAGTCTTTTAGGCCAATCCAATAAATCAGTGAGGAAGATGGGCACCTCTTCCTCTC
>NW_021820567.1:3164-14679 GCF_901001135.1 Rhinatrema bivittatum | reverse complement strand
AGTCCCAGCGGCCGGATCCCTACAGGCTCTTCCTGGGGGGATCATGAGCTTCCAGGGTGAAGTCTATCAACACTCATCTCCTCGAGCCTTGCCCTCTGACGGTAGAGAGCTAACGGGTTCTCTGTCCGTTTGGGTAGCACCAACTGTACCTCGGAACAGGGGTCCACCTCCTGAATTCGTAACAGAATACCAAGGGCATGGACCCGGCAGAGGCTTCCGCTTGCCAGGCCATTCCTGGACTAGCCCAAAAGGTCATGGACAGCAACGTATCCTTGAATCTATGGCGTCTTCCCTGGAACGACTCAATGCCCGGCTGGATTCTATGGCCGTGGCTCAGGCTGTTTCTGCACCCGTTCCTGTACTACCAGGGATTCAGAGCAACACTCAGGCCATGATTCCGTTACCTCTTCCTCCACGTTATGCGGGCGAGCCTAGGTTATGCCAAGGATTCCTTGTTCAATGCACTATGCATTTCCACCTTCAAGCTTTGTTGTTTCCGGACGACCTTACAAAAACCACCTATATACTGTCTCTTTTAGAAGGCAAAGCCCTGGCCTGGGCTTCTCTGTTCTGCTGACGGTCCGACCCAGTCTTACAAGACCTTCCTAATTTTTTGGAATTATTTCAAGCAGTAACCATCTAGGGAAACAAGTGGTCGCTGGCTCCAAGCTTCTACAACTTCGACAAGGAAATCGGCAGCTGGCTGACTACACTATTGAATTTAGAACTCTTGCATCTGAACTCCACTGGGAGGAGAATTGTCTTCGGTCCATATATTTGGAGGGTCTGTCATCCCGAATAAAGGATGTGATGGCAGCCCAGGAGTTACCACCCTCACTGGACTCTATCGTGGACTTAGTGACTCGTATTGATCGCCGGCTACAGGAAAGAGTACGAGAAGGATCAAGCATGAGAAGGCATTTGGTGGTAATGACCTCCTATCGCTCATCTACTCTGGTCTCTCGAACCGCATCTACCACAGAAGGGACTATGGAAGAACCCATGCAATTGGGCCAAGGACCCCTCTCTCCAGAGGAGAGGCAAAGACGGCGCAAGGCCGGCCTCTGTCTATATTGTGGAGGAGCGGGCCATCTCAACGCTCGATGCCCTACTAGTCCAGGAAACTCCCAAGCCTAAGCTCCATTGGGGGAGTAACCCTAGACATCGCTTCCCCAGCTCCCCCACTATCTCTGCATGTCACCCTGTGTTCTGGAGATCACTCATTCTCTACACTGGCTTTAGTTGATTCTGGAGCCGGAGGAAACTTCATCCTACAAGATGTAGTGGAACAACTGCACATTCCCATTCGCCTGTGTCCTAAGCCATTAGTCATATCTTCCTTTCATAGAGATCCCCTGCCGGGGAGAATAACCCATCATACAGTTTCTATGGAATGCCACATAGCACCAGACCACACCGAAAATATCTCCTTCTATGTTATCCAAAGAGCCATTCATCGTATAGTTCTTGGTATTCCGTGGTTGCAACAACATAATCCCTAGTTTGATTGGACATCTTTAAAACTTCTCCACTGGGGCCCAACATGCGTTGAGACCTGCATTAAAGGATCCAATTCTTCCGATAGTTTCCTTTGCACCTCTCGCCTTGAGGGACTGCCATCACAGTACAGTCAGTTGCAGAGTTATTTTCAAAAAAAGCTGCTGACACTTTACCTCCACACCGAGAATTTGACTGGAGCATCATCTAACCCCCGGAGCTATTCCACCTCGTGGTAGGGTCTATCCTCGATCTGCTTTGGAGACATGTGCTATGTCTGAATATTTCCAAGATAATTTACAGAAGGGATTCATTAGACACTCGACTTCTCCAGCTAGGCTTGGGCTTCTTCTTTGTCGGAAAGAAGATGGACTTTACGCCCGTGTATGGACTTCTGTGGACTGAATGCCTTACTATCAAGGACCGATACCCATTACCATTAATAGCTGAACTTTTTGACCGTTTACAGGCCAAGGTGTTCTCAAAGTTTGGATCTGTGGGGAGCTTATAATCTCATCAGAATTCGAGAGGGGGACGAATGGAAGACGGCTTTCACACCAGAGATGGACATTACGAGTACCCTTGTTATGCCTTTTGGCTTGACCAATGCCCGGCAGTGTTTCAGCACTTCATTAATAGATATTCCGTTGCTTTATGTTTTGCGTGATAGTCTACCTGGATGACATTCTGATTTTTCTGCTAACCTAGAAGCACATCGACAACATGTTATTCTAGTTTTACAACGTGTAAGAGAGAATCATCTTTATGCAAAAATTGAAAAATGTATCTTCGAACAAGAGTCTCTTCCGTTTTTGGGATATATCATCTCTAAACAGGGTTTTCAAATGGATCCCTCCAAATTAAAATGCATTCAAGAATGACAACCTAATGGATTACGTGCTCTTCAGCGATTCCTGGGTTTCGCCAACTACTATCGTAGTTTTATCCAGAATTTCTCAAAGTTAGCAGCACCCCTCACGGCTCTTACTCGAAAAGGGGCAAACATTAAGTCTTGGCCTGTAGAAGCTGAAGAGGCATTCCGAACGCTTAAGGATGCATTCCTTAAAAAGCCTTGCCTTCGGCATCTGGATCCTAGACGCCCGTTTGTAGTCAAGGTGGACGCATCAGCCAAAGGAGTAGCAGCTGTCTTAAGCTAGAATGACACCACAGGAACTGCCCATCCTTGTTCTTATTTTTCCAGGAAGTTTTCATCGGCAGAACATAATTAAGTTATTGGCGACAAAGAGCTACTTGCTATAAAATTATTTATTTATTTTTTATATACCGGTGTTCAATTTTACATATCACATCGGTTTACACTCAAACAAAAATGCAGGAAATCAGGCATTTCCTTTGTCTAATACATTGTACATTTATAATATGGAAATTGTTAACAAGGGATATAAAAACATGGAGATGGTTAACACTACGGGTTGCAGGAAGGGGTGCACAAAGGGGAGTGCCCCTTTGTCGCGCCCCTTTGGCGCACAACGCCCGGTGTTCTGGCACCGTTTAACGGTCCTGCGCTGTCATCAGTGACGTCGTGGGGGCGGGTCTCTCGGGGATCTCACCTCTACCTCACAGTTCCAGATTAAATCCCTTCACTTTTCTTTCCTTTCTCATCACTGTGAGTTGTAGCAGGGTGCCCGGTGGTGGTGGTGGTGGGTGGCCTCCCTGTGCGTGGGTGCCCAGTGTTCTGGCATTTGAAGAATGGCGTCAATGGCTGGAGGGAGCTCAACATCGTATTACAGTCTACACGGACCATAAAAATCTTGTGTACCTCCAGCAAGCCCAACACCTGAACCCACGGCAAGCTCGGTGGGCGATGTTTTTTACGCACTTCAATTTTGAATTGCGATATCGACCAGCCAACAAGAATATTAAGGCAGATGCTTTATCCAGGTCCTATTCTCCAGAGGATATTGAGGAACCTATTCAACACATTATAGACCCAGCATGTATCACCCTTTCTGCAACATTTACCATTCCATCTGGTAAAACCGTGGTTCCTAAAAGACTGTGTAATAAGGTACTGGCTTGGGGGCACGACTCACAGTTCGCTGGGCACCCGGGAAGAGCTCGGACGCAAACACTCCTTCAACAATACTATTGGTGGCCTGAGATGCGCAAGGATATTCGAGCTTATGTGGACTCTTGCCCAACTTGTGCACAACACAAGATCCCTGTTGGAAAAACCTAGGGACTTTTATAGCCATTACCCATACCCAAGAAACCAAGGACACACATTTCTAACGATTTTATTGTGGATTTTCCGCCTTCAGAGGGTAACACCGTGATATGGGTAGTAGAGGATCGTTTTTCGAAAATGGCCCACTTTTTCCCGCTGCCCTCCCTCCCGTCTGCTCCTTGCCTAGCTCAACTATTCATGCTCCATATCTTTCGTCTCCATGGTCTTCCCCAACACATTGCATCAGATCGAGGACCTCAGTTTACAGCTCGTTACTGGCTTAATCTTTGTAAAAAGTTTAGCATTTCTCTGCACTACACGTCTGCGTTTCATCCACAAGCAAACGGTCAGGCAGAACGTACTAATCGCACCTTGAAACAATTTCTTCGGCTGTACGTCAGTTCCCGTCAAGATGATTGAGCGACACTCCTATCATGGGCTGAGTTCTCTCATAATTCTCATGCTTGTACCTCCACGGGGGCATCCCCATTCCAGATTGTGTTTGGACGGCAACCCAGGCCTCCATTGCCATTCCCTTTGGCAGTGCCTTCACCAGCAGCTCAACTCACGGCAGTACAGTTGCGGCAGCTCTGGATTCAGACCCAACACATGCGCCGAAAAGCGGACAATGCGGACAAGACATTTGCCGACAAGCATTGCCGACAAGCATTGACAACCTGCTCCACGATTCCGTCCAGGAGAGAGAGTGTGGCTCAGTACCAGACATATCCGATTGAGAGTTCCTTCCATGTGCCTGGCACCACGTTATACAGGACTGTTTCCGGTGTTGCGAGAGCTTGGTCCTGTGACCTACCAACTGCGGTTGCCGACCTCATTGCGTATCCATAACTCCTTCCACATGTCCCTTTTAAAGCGTCTGGTTCTCTCTTGGCCCCATCGGAAGGTCCCAGACCTTCCTCAACCCAGAGCAGAAGAGAAGACTATATATCAAGTACATGAAGTATTAGATGTCCGAAAATGAGGAAATATATGGGAATACCTCCTAGCGTGGGAAGGATTTGGACCAGAGGAAAATTCTTGGGAGCCTGCTAAGAACATCCTGGATAAAACACTTCTACAGAACTTTCACAATGAACATCCTGGTAAACCCAAGCCTTCTAGAGGGAGGCCTAAAGGTGGGGGTACTGTTATGGCCGCCTGCTGCGGCAAGCCGCGACTGGGGCCAACTGTCATGGCAGCCAGCTGTGGCGGACTGCGGCCGGAACCAAATATTCACCCTCGGTGTCGGGTTGGCCCGGAGTTTCCTGCAGGAGCAGGGGGCCTCCTCCAGCGTTCTCCCCGCGGCCATGGCCGCTGCTAGGCCGGCTGCAGAGCCCAACAGGGCTGAGCTGACTCCTCCCCCTTCCTGGCTGCCTTAGAGCTGCGCGCGCGGCTGAAGATAGGATTTAAAGGGGAAGTTGTCGTGGCTCCCTCCTGAGACTCCTCCCTCATTTTCAGATACTTAAGGCAAGGTCTGCTCCTCAGACCTTGCCTTGATATTGAGGCTTCTTGCTTGGTTTCCGGTGCCCGTGTTCCTGGACTTGTTTGGCTCTTCGTTGGATTGACTCTGTGGCTCCTGACCTTCGGACTGGCTGTGGTGTTATTGGCATTGACTTCGGATTGGCTTTGGACCCTTCTCCTGTGTTGCTCCTGGGCTGGCTTCGGACCTCTCTCCCGTCTGTTCCTGGACTGGCTTTGGACCGCTCTCTGGACTTCGACCCTTGGACCGGCTTTGGACTCTCCTTCGACTTCTACTCCAGACTACCTACGACCAGCTGGAGGCACCAGCTGTCTGGAATCCCCGACCTGCAGGAGGCGCCTGCGTCCAGACCTTCATTAGTCTTCAGGGAGTTCCTTAAGTCCCAGTGGCCGGATCCCTACAGGCTCCTCCTGGGGGGATCACGAGCTTCCAGGGTGAAGTCTAACAACACTCATCTCCTCGAGCCTTGCCCTCCGACGGTAGGGACCTAACGGGTTCTCTGTCCATTTGGGTAGCACCAACTCTACCTCGGAACAGGGGTCCACCTCCTGAATTCGTAACACATAGAAACAAAGTAGTTGAAGGCAGAAAAAGACTATATGGACCATTCAGTCTGCTCATCTGTCCAATTATTTTAGCATTATTATTCTTATCACTTCCTTAGAGATCCCCTGAATTTATCCGATACGTTCTTGAATTCAGATACTATTTTTGTGTCCACCACTTTCCACTATGTTGTGATTCTGCTTGTCATGCAGCCTCCCAACCTACCAGAGGTCCTCCAGGAGCTGTACCTTCCCTCTTTCCAGATCTAGTCTTGGTGACCTCAAGACTCTGCAAATCTTTGCTTATTTAGCTCTGCCTCAGTCTACACTCTGGGCCTTATCATTGAGTCTGAGTCTGTTTGGCCCCTTGTGTCTTGTATTCTTGTGGCTCTCAGCAGCCTTCTTCCTTGTGGCTTTGCAAAGCCTTCTCACCTTGTATTCCTTGTGGCTTTCTGCAGCCTTCTGCCTTGTGGCTTCCCTAAGCCGCCTGTCTTAAGCCTTGCTCCCTGGCTTCCCAGTCCTCCTGTCTCAAGCTTGCCAGTATCATTACCTCCTGTCGTGTTCCAGTGTACCATCCCAGACCTTGGTTCCTACCTGAGCTCCAGACCCACCAGACATCAGGCCTCCAGCCCTGCAGCCTGCATCCCAAGTCTCCTCTGGCTTCTGTCTCCAGTCCCGTTTGAAGTCAGCCTACAGCCTGCCTTTTGGTCCTGTCTGACTTCTGTCTCCACTCTGAATTCCAGTCCAGCTTTTGCATTAGGTCTCTCCCTTGTTCAAGTCCTGTCAGTCACCAGAACCCAAGTGCTCAACCTGCGGGGCCGAAGATCCCCTACCCTAGTCTGCCCTGGAGTCCTGGACTCTTCCCGTGGGGATTCCCCAGGTCTAGCTGGATCCTCACCCGAACACATTGGGAGGCTGTTCCATGCACCCACCACCCTCTCTGTAAAGAAATATTTCCTAAGATTACTCCTGATCTACCCCCTTTCAACCTAATCTCATGATCCCTTGCTTTTAGAGCAGTGATGGCGAACTCCAGTCCTCGAGTGCCACAAACAGGCCAGGATTTCAGGATATCTACAATGAATATGCATGAGAAAAGATTTGCATGCACGGTCTCCTCCAATGTATAAAAATTTATCTCATGCATATTCACTGTGGCTAGCAGTGAAGAAAACGAGAATTGGATGATTGAAAAAGTCCCTTTATTGAAATTTGCCCGACTCTGGCCGAGTTCCGCTCTTTTATATAGAGCTGCCTCAGGGGCAATTAATTTGGGCAGGACTTGTGGTATGCCTGCAGGGCCGATGCCACAGTGTCAGTACATAAACTAGAAACTTATAACCTGTTGTGTCATTGAATCTCTACTTTGATTGTGTGGTAGTGCCTTGCAGCACCATTAGCGAAGATGACTTCATTCAGTTTGCATCGTAAAACACAGTTAGAAATGGTGTGACTGCGGTGTGTATCAACAAAGGAAAAGTTTGCAATCGATGGAGGAAGCCGTCAGTCTTGAGTGTTTATATGTTATATATTAAATATATATATATATATATAGGGCTTTTTCCATCATCCAATTCTCGTTTTCTTCACTGCTATACAGCCAACAGGATCGGCTTCCGCTTTGCTTTCTGGTCCATCCCTATTCATTGTGGATATCCTGAAAACCTGGCCTGTTTGTGGCACTCGAGGACTGGAGTTCGCCATCACTGTTCTAGAGCCTTCTTTCCATTGAAAAAAGCTCTCTTCCTGTGCATGGAAACCTTTGAGATATTTGACATGTCTCTTTCATATCTCCCCTATTTTGCCTTTCCTCTAGGGTATATATATTAAATCTTTAATCTATCCCCATATGCTTTAGAACGAAGATCATCTGACCATTTTAATAGCCACCCTTTGGACTCACTCCATCCTGTTATATCCTCTGAAGGTGCGGTCTCCAGAATTGTACACAGTATTCCAAATGAGGTCTCACCAGGGACCTATACAGGAAGCAATATCACTTCCCTTTTTCTGCTACCATTCCTCTCCCTATGCAGCCAAGCATCTTTCTGGCTTTTACCTTTGCTTTATCCACCAGTTTGGCCATCTTAAGATATCAGATACAATCACCCCCAAATTCCACTCTTTTGTGCTTAGAAGAATTTCACCTCTAATACCTGTATCTTTCCCCTTGGGTTTTGCATGTTAATAAAATGCTGGGTCGATGCACACAAGGGGGGGCTGGTAGAGGTAGAGATCTGCAAATACGCGAGGACGATCGTATCGGGGCTTTCTTCAGTTCCCAAGTCCGGTTCAATTAAGGAGGAACTTAAAAAACTATAGAATCCTCAGTCCTGTATCAGCTGAGAGAATACTTATCAGATCATGACATATTACATCCCAAACCAACACGGGTTTAGAAAGGGTTATTCAACAGAAAACCCTCCTTCTCTCTTCATTCGAATACATATGTAAGAGGATTTGATTCTAATACAGACTATCTATTAATTTTGTTAGATATCTCTGCAGCGTTTGATACGCTTGACCATAAAATCCTTTTATCTAGGCTTCAAATGATAGGTTTACAAAGTACGGTATTAAATTGGTTTGATAGCTATTTCTCGAACCGTTGTTGGCAAGTAAATTTTAAAGGTAAATCCTCACAACTTTATACTCAAACTACCGGGGTCCCACAGGGGTCCTCTTTGTCACCAGTGTTGTTTAACATCTACCTTCTCCCATTGTGCCAGATATTAACAGCATTGGATGTCCAATTTAAAATTTATGCGGATGACATACAACTTTATGTCCCTTATAAAGCATCTTGGACTGAGACCATCTCACTATGTAATTTGTATGTAAAGACAATTGAGCAATGGTTAAGCCACAGTCGGCTCAAGCTCAATTCTAAAAAAACAGAGCTCCTTCTTTTAAGTGTGATCAAGAACCCTACGAATTGTCCACCTTCCTCGGTCATACTAGGTACAGAGGTTATTGAAGTAAAAAGAGTAGCTCGTAACCTAGGAATACAATTAGATACCAATTTGTCCCTAACACATCATATTTCTCATTTAGTTAAGAATTCATTTTTCAAATTGCAGACAATAAAAAGATTAAAACCATTACTATTTAAATCAGATTTTCAAACGGTTCTTCAATCTCTTATTTTTTCAGGATTGGACTATTGTAATAGTCTCTTTTTGGGTTTACCAGACTCCACTTTAAGACCTTTGCAACAGATTCAGAATTCTGCTGCTCGATTACTGACAGGATCGCCCATGAGACATCATATCTCCCCTATTTTATTTAGTTTGCACTGGTTGCCTATTAAATTTAGGGTGAAATATAAAATAGTCATTAATCCATTCATTAATACATGATCCGGATTCAACTTGGCTCTGTACCTCATTACGGTTATATAAACCAACCAGAAATCTCAGATCTACCACCAAGTATCTACTTGATGTTCCCACGGTTAGACTGGCCAGACTGAATATAACTAGAGAGAGAGCGTTTTCGGTGGCGGGACCCATACTTTGGAATTCGCTTCCAAATACATTAAGACTAATTGCTGATCATAATGAATTTAAGAAGGTATTAAAAACCTACCTATTTAAGATGGCCTTTGCAGGACTTGATGAAACAAACCCATATTCTTAAAGATCTTTATACTATTAGTGGTTGTTCAACACACATAACAGTTCCAATAGCTTGCTCTTGTTACAGTCAACCATGTGAAAATATTGGTTTTTGTTCTTCTCTAATTTTCCAGACTTTTGTTTTTATAAAATTAGTATAGTTATGCTAAAGAATTAGGGATTATAAATACATTGTATTTTTTTTTCCATCTACTACTTTACTTTGTTTATTTATATTTTATTGGTTTTGTTTTATTGTGTAGTTGTTTCGTTTTCTTTTATTCTTTTATATTTGAAGTTGTGAACCATCTTGGTCAGACTTTGTCTGTGAAAGTCGGTATAGAAAATGTTTTAAATAAATAAATAAATAAACCTCCCAACCCCCTAGCCTAACCTCCCTTCCCCTTCCTCTATCTTGCCCTCCCCCTATCCATATCCTGAATCCCCCCAAATTCTTTGTCCTACCTTTTTCTCCTGCTTCTGAGCAGGAGCAAGTTGAGCGCGATCCCCCGGCACAGCGGCAAATGGCTGCTGTGCTGGGCGCCTCTAGCCCTGCCCCAGATAGCCATGCCCCCCAGACTGCCCCTTTCGCTTACCCCAGGACTTACAGGCGTCCTGGGGATTTACGCGTGTGGTCGGGCCCTTTGAAAATTCCCCCGGCGCATGTAAGGCCCGGGATTTATGTGCATAATCTTTTAAAATCCGGCCCTATGAATCTTCCTGAATTCATAAACCAAAACAGCTGTGGCTCAATGGCGACAGCAGAGGGAGCTGCATCACCATGATGACCAGGTAGTCGCTCATGAAGCTGCTGGCAGCAGATCCTAGCCCTGGTTCTGACTGAGCTGGAAGTACAAAGGAGCTGAAAGAAACTGCTGGGTAAAAACATGAAAAAAATTTATCTTGCATGAAACAATTTCAATTTAAGTTGTATAGTTTGTGGATTACTTTCAAATTATTGTATTTTTCTCAATGTTTGTAAACTGTTGTTTCCCCTTTCCCTTCCTTGATGAAAAAAAAGTAATTAACTTTTAAAATCCGTAATATATCGGGCTCGGAGTGTCAGTGATCGTGGATGTTCTGCAGCCCGCCGATAGATGGCGCAATAATACTTATTTTTATTTATTTATTTATAACTTTTATATACCGAGGTTCAATTAACAAGATTAATTATCACTTCGGTTTACATTACAACCAGCCAAAAAATCCCTTTATTTAAAATCGTTTCTATACCGTCGATAAGTTAATTCACCATCACAACGGTTTACAAAAAGGCACAAATAGTATTAATAGTTGATTGGTATAGATTACATATTATAGATGTGCCATTAGTGAACAGTAACATGTTTTTTATAATATAAAAAGCTGTGTGTTGATTTTGCTTATATGTTGGTTGAAAAAACTTCTTTACGGTTCCTATATAAATTTAACCCTCTAATATGTATTAGGAGATAGGAAAGAAAAATTTAAAAAACCGATTGCTTGGTGCTTACTTATGCGCTCATTTGTTTTCTTCGTTCTTATAAAAAGCCTGTTTAAAAAGCCAGGTTTTTAGACTTACTTTGAAAAGTTTAAAGCTTCTCTGCAGTCTAATTTTGAGTGGTATTGAGTTTCCTGGCGCAGGCGGCTCAAACACGGCACAGGTAGGAAGGACAGCGGCCATTGCGGGAGAGGCAGAATATAGCAGAGGAGACCCTGGCATGCAGCGAACGGAGCACGCCCCGCGGCACACGCTCCGTTCACGGTGAGGAGGAAGGCCCGGTGTGCCGTTCGCGGTGAAAAGGGAAGGCCTCCGTGTGCCGTGATCGTTCGCAGCATGCTGGGGTCTCCACTGCTATTTTCTGAGCTACGCTATTTTCTGATGACGCCGAAAATGGAAGGTCCCCGTGTGTCGTGAATGGCACGCTGGGCCTTCATCTTCGCCGTGAACAGTCCGGGTCCCGTGGCTTGCCGGTGAGAGATAATGTTTGTCGGGGAGGGGAGGGTGAGAGAGAGGAGGAGGGTGTGAAACAGAGCATGGGGGGGATGCCGGTGAGAGACAATGTGTATGTGAGAGAGGGAGGGTGACAGAGAGCATGGTTGGTGAGCAGGGGGTGGGGAGGCTGTGAGAGAGAGCATGGGAGATAAGAGAGGGTGGGTGTGGGTTTCAGAGAGAGAGAGCCTATGAGGGGCGGGGGATGCTGGTGAG
>NW_021820567.1:0-3064 GCF_901001135.1 Rhinatrema bivittatum | reverse complement strand
ATCCCTCATTATTGGACCATGCCTTATTGATGCTGTGTATGAGTGGAAATTAAAACCTTCTGGCAGTTCTGTGCGATAATTCCGCTGAAGATCCAGAGTGCTTGAAAGCATAAAACTGTTGGGCAAGTACCTTTTACGGTTAGTAGCTTGGCTATCATCAGAATATTCACAGTTTCACATCTAACATACCTGAGAACTTGTGGTCACCTGAGGTTGCCATTGATTCTCTCTTCCAACCCCCACTCCACTAGTCCACACACATCTACCTGTCCATCTGTCTCCCTCACTTTCCCCACCCCTACACATCATTCACAGCTCCCTGACTCAGGCTTTCACGAACACACGCACACAGGCTCTCACACATACATGCTCTCTCATCTCTTTCTCTACATATACACACAAGCTACCACACACACACTCTGCTCTCAGCTGAGTCTGAGTCCTGGGATTCAGAGAGCTGCAGACTGCCCCTCACCTTCTGTATCTCCCAAAATCCTGCTTGTTAGCACAGGAGGAAAGGGGGGGTGAGGCTGGAACGAACACACAGAAAACAAATTCAGATAATTTCATTGGCAAGACAATTTTACATGTGTAAAAATGAAATGGATAAAGTAAAAGTGAGACAATTTATAGAATAATGATGATAAAATTAAAGGATCCAAACAAACAAAACCAGGACAATTCCAGAGTTCTGGTTCAGGTCCGTGTTGTTCCTGGTCAGTTATATTTCTGGCTTGGTGGTAGGATACAATATATTTTGCTGTTCTGGCAGCAAATATTCTGGCAGCTGCTGTTTCTTCCCCCCCCCGGATTATAGAGTTTTTCCTGCTCATTCTTTTGTGGGAAGTATTCGATTTTTTTCTGTCAACTTTGGGAAATGAGAAAAAATGAAAAGATGTAACCAAAAGAAAATATAAATATGACTAAAAAAAACTAATAAGGATCAGTATCAGAGGATGCTATGTACTTTAGTTGTTATAATCTACTGCTCTCGCCCACAAAGGGCCCCAAGCAGTTAGCAGAGAAGTGCCCAGGAAATCACACAATTTACCAGAACCAATCTCTATGAATTTTTAGAAAACATTTTTGTTGCACATAAAACTGTTGTACTAAGCATCTTTCACACGCGTTTATATAGGCGGGTGGACGTTTTGATCTAAAGTTTAAAGTTAAGAGTTCCCAGAGCAGTGGCAGATAATCTTCCTAGGAAGCTGGCAACCCTGCCACGCTCCCATATTTCCCCAACATTTGCCTCCTGGAGAAGTGGGAGATGGGTGAAAGGTGGGAGTCTGTGTATGATATTTTATAACCTCCATTCCTAATTATAGCTTCCCCCCCCCTCCCTTAGTAGTGCCTTGTTTAATGTTCTTCCCACTCCCCAGTTTCATAATCAGTTCTACTGTAAAGCCTTTGTGGCTGCATTTCTGTTTAATGGTAACCGATGTGATGTTATAAACGAATGTTGGTATATAAAACGTTGAATAAAATAAAAATAAATAAATGGTGAATTCTTTCCAGGTCAGTGCAAGGTTATTAGACGCTCTAGGCAAACTTTATAGCTTTGTTCTCTGTACTTCCAGGCTCTCACCACACACAATTACAAATAATGCATTTGTAATAAGATTTTACATGAAAAAAGACATTCATCATCTTCTGAGGTAAAAATATCAGAACAGATACAGTATATTGTTTTTACATACATTACTGTGGTGCCAATCAGAAAACCCTGCAAAAACGATACTTTGAACCCATATAGTAATAAGCCTTCTGAAAAGTATGTTTGATGTGGGCTTGGCCCTCAGAAAGCTATGAGTAATCTGCATTACAATTATAATAATAGATTGCAGAAAGAACTTTTTCACTAGGGGGCCTCTGCAGTAAAATGCATGCAGAAAATGGGCGCTAGTATTGAGCGCCTGTTGTTTTAACGTATGCGCAGCCACATCCCCCTGGCGCCAAATGCAGTATTTAAATGAGGCAGCTTTAAAAAGGGCACGCTGAGGGAACTGTGCGTCCGTAGCGCTCAATAGTTTATTCCGTCGGGCGTCCATTTGCAACAGGCGCTCAATACAAGTGTCCCGTCTGATCCTGCTTCTTTTATCGTTATTGTGCTGAGATTGCTAAAGTGGATTATATCAGGGGCGCCTGATCTAATCCATTTCAACAATCACAGCAAAATAACAAAAAAAAGAGCGCCTGTGCAATGGACATCTAAATTGTGTGGCCATAAAGGAAAGTGGGTTTCTTCTGATCGAGTCAAAATATAAATTAATTTTTCTCCACCGCAAGCAGTAAATTAAAGTGTCACAACGATACTAAGGAGAACGCACTTATCGTAACACAGAGGACCATATTTATTTTATTTCTCATGAGCCCTTGACTGGGAGTTGATTTTACTCCACCTCTGGGACTGGAATTAAGCGCCCAGTGGTTTCCTGCATTGGGGGGGAGGGTAATAGCTAATGCCCTCATCTGCATGGAATTTACATGTGATGGGTGCTATCGGTTACGCATTTCTTAGGGCACGTGATTCGGACGCGCTATTCTCCTTATGCATCAGGCGCTAGCCTAGGACATCCAAAATGCGTACCAGGCTGGGCGCACTTTATTGCATCGGCCCCGCGGTGCACTATCAAGCTGTGGAATGTATTGCCAGAGGATGTGATGAAGGCGACTAGCATAGCAGGGTTTCAAAGAGGTTCTGACAAGTTCCTGGAGGAAGAGTCTATAACACATTACAGACTTTTCCTCCCCTCTCCACCTCTTCCTCCAAACAGAGCCCTGCTCTCACAGCAGCTTGCTTTTTTTCTCCTGCCCCCGTTTCCTTTCCCAGGACTCATGCCTTATCTTAGGAGAGCAGCAGCACAGAAGGCAGGTTGGTGGGTCTGGCAGCAGAAGATGACCTGTGGAGGCAGGAAGGGAAGATTGGGCAGGACTGATAGGCAGAGGAAGTTGAGCAGGTGCAGAGGCTGGGAAGGCAGGTCCCGGCGGTATTAGCTGTGGTAATGGCAGTTACCACAGCTAATACCGCTGTGGTCCGGCAGACAGGCAAAGGGGGCCTATA
>NW_021820566.1:0-15074 GCF_901001135.1 Rhinatrema bivittatum | reverse complement strand
GAATTAGCATAAAGCACATCTTTGAGAAGAGCTGTGAAAAAGAGTGGGCTGTCATAGAGGGAAGACAGAGGCAAAACGGCTACTCTTGCCCCCTTGTGAAAAGAGATCATAAAGAATGATGCTGGTTGCTCTATATGAATGCATATTCCTTTCATTCTCCTTGATGTCTTCCACATAGTCCTTTCTAGTCTTATTGCACAGCTATGATTAAACATGGAAAAGAGAGGCAATAACTATATAACTAATGTCAGTAATCTTTATGGATAACATAATTATAGAGTCTTGGATATTTTGTCAAAGAGCATTCTAGACTAGAGTCATTAGTGTTTGCATTTCAGAAATAGTTATGTTACATCAGGGGTGTCATATTCTGATCCTTAAGAGCTACAAACCAGCTAGATTTTCAGGATCTCCCTAAAAATATGCATGAGATTGATTTGCCTGCACAAAGCCTAAATACTTTTATTGTGACTTCCACCTCCTCCCTAGCAGAAGTAAGTTTTGCTCAAATATACCTGCGTGCACCCAGGCATGTAGATACTGGCGCACACATCTCCTGGCCTGTCCCAGAATGACCATGCCCCACTCACACCAAGCCCACAATCTGCTCCTTTCTTCCCTAATGTAAGATATTTTGCATCGGGGCTTGTATGTGCATGTGGATGGCTTATAAAATCAAGTTGACGCGCATTTCCACATGCATGCCTATTCCCAATTTTGGCATGTTCCTGGCTTTTAAAATTCACCTTTTAATGTTTTCTAAAAATAACAAGAGAGGGTTGAGTATATTTTCAAGCATATTTTAATAAAATGTGGTGTAATTGTTAGCATATTAATGTGATACTTCAAATAAATGCATCGGCATGCTCAAACCCACAAAAATGATGTAACAAGAATCTATATTAGTCATATAAAAGTTTTAGAAATTTGAAGTTAGCATTAAGATTGATGTCTACGTGCATGCCTAAGTTCTGACATGTGTTGAATTTTGGTTTTTATAAATGCCAAGCTTCTAATCCTGTCTCGTACATCAGTCATCATTTCCGATTCCATCCAGAACAATTCTAATCCTTTAAGAACCCTCATTATTCATGCTACACTCTTGCTTTAAACCTGTAATAATGTCCTCCACCCTGCTGGCCCTCAGCCCTCCATTCCATTATCAACAACCTTGTCTCGTACTTCCTTCCACTCCCCTCCCATTTACCCCCTCCCTTCTCTCTAAGGTTAGACTCCAATTCCGTTTTTAATGCTCTTTGTTGATTTAATTACTCTATTAAGAACTGATTGAGTGCAATTCCGTTCTCACGCTGTTACTCTATTTAATTACTTGTTTTACTCTAATTTAGTTCTATGTTAAGCTAATTCTACCTTTCTTAGTTGCCCTGAATTCATCACCCCTGTTTTTTGTAACTTTCTCCGATATCGATGGTTTCCCCTTGTTTGATGGTACGATAAGACATGTGTCTTGAATATCGGTATAGTAAGATACGCGCATACCCCCCGATAACCTGCCCCAAACTCCCCCTGCGTGCGCCGAGCCTATGTTGCATAGGCTGCCAGTAAGTGCAAAGCCCCGGGACACGCGTAAGTCCTGGGGCTTTCCTGGGGGGGCGTGACGGGGCCGGCGCATCATCAGGAGCATTCCGGGGCGAGGCCACAGGTGTGGTTCCGGCCTGGGGGCGTGGCCACGCCTTCCAGACCAGCCCCGGACCGGAACATGGCGCGTCGGCAGCCGGCCCCCGGCGCATGCAGTGCGTCACTTTTCGAACAAAAGGTTGGGGGGGGGGGGGGTTATAGATAGGGCTGGGGGGATTGGTTAGGTAGGGGAAGGTGCGGGTGGGTGGAAGGAAAGTTCCCTCCGAAGCCGCTATGATTTTGGAGCGGCCTCGGAGGGAACGGAGGCAGGCCTGTGTGGCTCGGTGCGCGCAGGCTGCCGATTTGCGCAGCCTTGCGCTCGCCGACCCTGGATTTTAAAAGATACACGCGTATCTATTAAAATTCGGCATTACTTTTGTTTGCCGCCGGTTGCGCGAACAAAAGTACGCGCGGGCGTAGTTTTTAAAATCTGCCCCTATGTGTTCTATTGGAAAAATGCTTAGTAAATGACCTCCTAAGTAGCTTGTTTATGATTCCATTACAACTCATCTGCTACAGCATGCTTATAAGCAAAAGCAAAATGAAGACTCAATTTGTTTCATCTTCATATCTGACTTATAGTAAAAAGACACCTTCACCTGAAGATGCAGACAGGGGAGATTAAGACCAGGTGTAGTGGTGGTTGAAAAAACCTCCAGATGAAACCTGTTTTCTACTATCAACTTAAAGTTGTACCACTGAAGTTTGCCAAAGAGATTAAAACACATAGTGGTGGAAGAAAATAGAAGCTGGTGGGACATCTGCAAACATTTGAGTGCCTTATCTCGCCTTTCACTGCAATTACATGGATCGTGAAAGATGGAGGCAACCTGTGAGAGAAAGTCTAAAATACAAGTTTATAGCTGATGATAAAGGAAGCTGCTGGATGATAAAGGAACCTGCTTTATCTTAGGTGTACAGGTTTCAGACATCGGAGCATACACATGTGTAGCCCGCCTGGGGAACAAGGAAAAACCTCTGTAGCCAAATTTATCGTTGCAGGTATTTCTTTTAATATGAATGTGTAGTTTAATAATCTTTAGTTGCTTTCTTTTCTTCAACTAACTTTGCTACCATATGAATTGTATATATTTTTCAGTAACTATCAGAGCTTACTCCTTTCATTACCATTTCTGTATTATCAGTCTATGATAATTTTTTTTGCTTTTATAGTCAATCTAAATATGTAACTCTTCTCCCCCCCACACAGAATTACCAGTGCATTTTGTAAAGCTTCTTGAAGAACAAGTCACAGTTGTCAAAACCCAACCTATGTATTTAAGCTGTGACTGAGATGTTGTCTGGAGAAAGGATGGAAAGCCTATTGTTTCTGTTCCTGGAAAATATGCAGTGAATGTCATTGGTTTGCAGCATTCTCTCACTGTTAATGATGTTGGTGACTTTGATGCTGGCCTATACCAAGCACTGTGGAAAGTGCTAATATAAAATGTGAGTCAAATGTTAAAGTAATAGGTGAGTAATTTAAGTTTTCCTTTTCTTTTTTTCTTCTGTGTGGTTATATGAGTTCACAATCAGCTAAAGCATATCAAGCAATGGCTTTGATTATATATATAGACATTTGTTAGGTATATAGAAGTATTTGGTAAATATAGTGCTCAGTTTCTAATTTATAATTGAATGGACACTATGATATTGATTCACTTATATTTGCTAAGGTATTTATTATTTCATACATTTTCTGGAAGTGGGCTAGCTTATATCATGACTGGATATTTTCTGTTATCCATTTCAAAATTTATGGAATAACTCTAATAAATATGGTAGCCCCAGTCATATTTTGTACACATTTACAATCTGTGTTCAATTACAATTTTAACATTTTTTATTACAATGGTTATAATACTATTACTGGTTGTTTATTGGACCAGCCAGGGTCACATGCTCCCCATTTTAGCACGTTTTTTTCTCTGTATCTGTTCCCGACTTTGACAGCTTTGCTACTGAAGCAGAGTCCAGTAGTGTCTGTAAATATTGGCTTCACGTCGGGGTATTTGGGGTGTCCATTTTGTCCCTTGTTTCATTTATTTTTGCACTTTTTGTTTACAGAAAAAGGAAGTCAATTGAAAAACCTGTACGATTATTCCACTCGTGCTTATTGTAAGGAATTATCTCTTGATTTTCTTTCGGTCGGGTACTCACGTCAGAGTTCTCTATTCATGCGCTCTTTTTCTGTTTTTCTCCCTTTACAGAAACTAAGAAAAAGTCTTAAAAGTTTCCATCTTTAATTCACAGTTTGGGTCTACTGCTGACTTGAGGTATTATTGTGTTGGGCTGGGGGTCAGCGTCCCGACCTCTCACCTGCTGCCGCTCCAGCCGAGTCCGTTCCTGTCATACCATGTCTTTAGTCCCACACGGGGCTTATTCACATGCTGTTACCCTGCATTGCGGTTTCTTAATTCTTAGCAAAATATATAACCTTTACTGTTTTGCCGTAGTCGGGGGATTTCCTCTCCTCTTGACCTCTTTCTTTAGGCATTTGGGACACACCAATGTGTTTCCTCTCGCAGGCATGTAATCCCCTTAGTTTTATTCATTCTTTCTGACATGCAGATACCAGATGGGGCGCATGTGAATTCACTGTCTGCTAAGGAAGAAATACCTTATCTTTTAAGGCTAATTCCATATGCCACTGATTCAACCCCCCTTTCCTGATGATCCCATTTGTTAAATGTCTAAACCTCTTTTGTCATTGAATATTGGACTGTCTCAGGATTTTCTTTTCCCCTGCCCTCCTCCCTTTTCCCCCTTTTCTCTCTCTCCCCCTTCCCTCCCCCTCCGCTCCCCTTACATACACTCTCATTTAGTATATTTGGTCTGACTCCTTTAATCTATAATCCCTATCTTTGCACCGTTTCTACCGCTTCCTTGTTTGATATCCCTGTTAATTCTCTTCTCTCTGTCCACTACCCTTCTTTTGTTCTTTCCATTGTTGTTTCCCTCCTGGTTTCTCCCTCCTTTGTTTATAGAATTACCTTGTAGTTTTGCATTTGAATCATGTCTTCACCTGTTGCGGTCCCGGTCGCTAGACTCGCAACTGGGTCCTTACCTTCCTCTCTCGCGTGAGGGAGACTGTTTTAAAGATTCAACTGCAAGAAGTTCCGGCCCGCCTCCTTGATGATGTCAGATGCCAGCAAAGAATTTAAGCCTGGCATCTGCTAAGGAGGTTGCTTAGCAACGCGGTTCTCTCCTTGGAGGCACCAGTTGTTGTGTTTCGGGTCCTGCTGTGATTCTGATCCTGGTCCTGCTGTGTTCCTGATCCTGGTCCTGCTGTGTTCCTGATCCTGGTTCTGCTGTTCCTGATCCTGCTCATCTTCTGGATTCTTCTCGGTTTGTCTCCTTGGTTCCTGATCCCGGTTCACCTCTGATACTCCGTGTCTGTCGCCTGTCTCGACTTCTGCTCCATCCTTGCTTTGGTCTCGCTGCAGCCGCCTATGTCCCAGCGGTCCGGATCCTCAAGGGCTCCTCCAGGGAGGATCTCGGATCGACAGGGTGAAAATTCCATCTTCTCTTCAGGACTCGCTTATGCCGCCTAAGTCCCAGCAGTGCGGATCCTCAAGGGCTCCTCCCGGGGGGGGATCTCGGATCTCCAGGGTGAAGATTCTATCTTCTCTTCAGGATTCGCTACTGCCTTCTAAGTCCCAACGGTCTGGGTCCTTACGGGCTCCTCCCAGGGGGATCTCGGATCTGCAGGGTGAAGATTCTGTTCCTGTGTTCATCTTAGTACCACCTCCTGGCCTGTCCCATCTCCGCGGAGCTCTCTCTTCCAACCATCTTCCTCCACCAGGTCGGCCCAAGGGTCCACTGTCCAGTCCACAACAGTTTGCAACATGGCCTGCCTGTACAATATCGTTTTTTTATATCTCATTATTTTATAGGGATGTGCAGAGGGACCGCATATGTTACATTTGGTATTCATATTCATATGGGGGGGGGGGGCAGATACGTTGCATTCATGCGTTCCATTCTTATTCGTTTCCCGGCTAAAATTTAATTAACTCCAACCCCCCACCCTCCTGACCCCCCCCCCCCAAGACTTGCTAAAACTCTCTGGTGGTTCAGCGGGGGTCCGGAAGCCATCTACTGCACTCACACCATCGGCTGCCGGTAGTCAAAATGGCACCGATAGCCTTTGACCTTACTATGTAACAGGGGCTACCGGTGCTATTGGTTGGCCCCTGTCACATGGTAGGAGCAATGGACGGCCGATGCCATCTTGTGCTCCTACCATGTGACAGGGGCTGACCAATGGCACCAGTAGCCCCTGTGACATAGTAAGGGCAAAGGCTATTGGCATCATTTTGAATACTGGCAGCTGACAGCCCAAGTGCAGGAGATGGCTCCAGGACCACCAGGGAATTTTGGCAAGTCTTGGGGAGGTCAGGAGTCCCCCCAAAGACTTGCCAAAAGTCCCTGGTGGTCCAACGTGGATCCTGGAGCCATCTCCTGCACTCGGGCTGTCAGCTGCCAGTATTCAAAATGGCGCCGATAGCCTTTGCCCTTACTATGTCACAGGGGCTACTGGTGCCATTGGTCGGCCCCTGTGACATAGTAAGGGTAAAGGCTATTGTCGCCATTTTGATTACTGGCAGCCAACGTCCCAAGTGCAGGAGATTGCTTCTGGACCCCCGCTGGACCACCAGGGAGTTTTGGCAAGTCTTGGGGGGGGGGGGTGTCAGGAGGGTGGGGGGTTGTAGTTAATTAAATTTTAGCCGGGAAACGAATAAGAATGGAATGCATGAATGCAACGTATCTGCCCCCCCCCCCCCCCCATGAATATGAATACCAAATGTAACATATGCGGGTCCAATCCCTGTCTCTGACAGCCTGGATGTTGAAAGGTTAATTCTACAACCCCTCAACCTTTCTGCGAATGTCTCCCAAGTCCTAGTAGCTTCGCGAAAGCCTTTATGCGGAAGTCATACCGGTTGAAATGGGAGAGGTTCTCTGCGTGATGTTCGCAAGAAACTCTAGACCCCTTCTCTTGCCCCATTGCAAAACTTCTGGACTACCTTTGGCACCTCTCAGAGTCTGGTCTCCAAACTTCCTCCATCAGGGTACACCTGAATGCCATAGCCGCTTACCATTGATTAATAGGGGATGCCTCGGTTTCAGCGCAACTCCTTGTGGGGCACTTCCTAAGAGGCTTACTACAGCTGAAGCCTCCACTATTTCCCCAGTTGCGGCCTGGGACCTCAACATTGTACTGGCACAGCTCATGCTGCCTCCGTTTGAGCCCCTGCATTCCTGCAAGTTAAGACAACTCACTTAGAAAGTTATTTTCCTAGTGACAATTACATTCGCTCGCAGAGTCAGTGAGCTGCAGGCTCTAGTAACCTACTCGCCTTACATGAAGTTCCTCCATGACCGGGTGGTACTACTCATTCACCCTAAGTTCTTACCAAAGGTGGTGACTGATTTCCACCTGAATCAGTCCATAGTGCTGCCCACCTTTTTTTTCGAGGCCTCACTCTTTCCCAGGTGAGCGGGCTCTGCACACCTTGGACTATAATCGTGTGCTCACCTTTTATTTAGACCACACCGCAGCCCACAGGCAGTTCACCCAACTCTTTGTCTCCTTTGATAAAAACAGACTCAGAGTTGCGGTGGGCAAGAGACCCTGTCTAACTGGTTGGCAGACTATATTGATTTCTGCTACCAGCAAGCAGGCCTTCCGCTAGAGGGATGAATGAAAGCACACTCAGTCAGGGCCATGGCAACGTCAGTAGCACACTTCCGTTCAGTACCCATTACCGACATTTGCAGGGCTGTGACATGGAGCTCTCTCCACACCTTTGTAGCCCATTACTGCCTGGACAAGGCTGATCGAGAGAACAGCATCTTTGGCCAGTCTGTCCTCCGTAATTTGTTCCCAGTGTAGGCACCCAACTCTTCCTACCTAAGCCCACTGTGAATTTCAGGCTGCCCTTTTTTACCAACAGCACCCCTGTTGTTGTGCCTGTTGCACATTTTGGGTGCTGATTGGTCTCCTATGTTCCGGGGCAGCTTGGAGCTTGCTATTCACCCACATGTGAGGACTACCATCCTGCTTGTCCTGGGAGAAAGCAGAGATGCTTATCTGCAATAGGTGTTCTCCCATGACAGCAGGAAGTTAGTTCTCACAAAACCTGCCTGCCACCACATGGAGTTGCGTTCGCTTACGGTTTATAATTTTATTTTTCGCTCGTAGCTTTATTGCTTTAAAACAAGGCTGGAGGGAGACCCCATGTGGCCACAGGGTTAATGGGATGCTCAGTGTGCCAGTCAAAGTTCTAGAAACTTTGACATAAGTATTCCGACACAGGGCTCCATCTGATGATGTCACCCACATGTGAGGACTAACATCCTGCTGTCCTAGGAGCCCCGGGATGCGCGTAGGTCCCGGGGTTTTTCGGAGGGGGCGTGTCGGGGGCGGGACCGGATGACGTGGCGTTTCAGGGGCGGGACCGGGGGCGTGGTTTCGGCCCGGGGTGTTTCGGGGGCGTGGCCGCGCCCTCCAGAACCGCCCCCGGGTTGAGTCTCGGCACGCCAGCAGCCCACTGGCGCACATGGATTTACGTCTCCCTCCGGGAGGCGTAAATCCATGGATAAAGGTAGGGGGGAGTTAGATAGGGCCAGGGGGGTGGGTTAGGTAGGGGAAGGGAGGGGAAGGTGAGGGGAGGGCGAAAGAAAGTTCCCTCCGAGGCCGCTCCGATTTCGGAGCGGCCTCGGAGGGAATGGAGACAGGCTGCGCGGCTCGGTGCGCGCCGGCTGCCCAAAATCAACAGCCTTGCGCGCGCCGATCCAGGATTTTAGAAGATACGAGCAGCTACGCGCGTATCTTATAAAATCCAGCGTACTTTTGTTTGCGCCTGGTGCGCAAACAAAAGTATGCGAATGCGTTTTTTTTAAAAATCTACCCCACAATAAATGGTGAATACCAGTTCTGAGTTAGAGCAGTCAACAAGTATGGAATAAGTGGTGAGTGCAAATCTGAAAAAGTGGTTATCAAGGATCCTTTCAGTCTTCCTGGACCTCCAAAGAAACCAACAGTTTCAAATTATACCAGATCATCAATGCTTGTATCTTGGGAGCCTCCTTTGGACAATTGTGGGTCTTCAATCACTGGCTACTGGTTGAAAAAGGCAAAGGTTTGTGGTGTCTACTGGGGACGTGTTAACAGAGCCCCTGTAACAAAACCATTAGTAAAAGGCCTTGATTTCAATGTATTGCGTTTGATTGAAGGTATTGAATACCAGTTCAGAGTTATAAATGCTGCTGGAGTTGGCCCTCCCAGTGATCCATCAGATCCTGCATTAGCAGCAGACTCTATCTATAAGCATAAGTGGTTGAATATTTAATAATTTATCAGGAATTTTTCATTTGTAGAAACCTAAGTACACTCTGTACCAGTATTATAAATGAAATGAGATTATAGGTATGATTATAGCAGGGCAGGCGCATCCATTAGGCAAACTTAGGCACTCGCCTAGGGCACCGAGCCCTAGGGGGCACTGAAGTTCAGCCAAAAGGTGCCGCAAATACTGAAACAGGTAGGGGGGAGGGGCATGGCTGGGGGGCTGCGACCAGGGGAGGGGGCGAGGCCAGGGGGGTGGCGCAAGGGTCGCCTAGGGCAGTGATTTTCAACCTTTTTTGAGCCGCGGCACACTTTTTACACTTAAAAAATCCCGGGGCACACCACCAACCAAAATGGCACAAAATGACACTAAAACAGTACATATTATACATATGTTTAAAAATATAGATTCTAAATGTATCTATACTCATTCAGTGTGAAACCTGGGCCTGTTTCGATGAACACAAAAGGGATATCCTGGCAGGAATGGTGGAAAGACACACACGAAGCTCTTCCTCAACAGTACTCAGTCTCTCCCTGTTTTAGTTTTTATGGCAGTCAAGCTTGAGAAGCCCAGCTCACATAGATATGTGGTTGAAAATGGGAGCAATGTCAAAATAGCTTTGTTGGCCAGAATGGGGAACTCCTTGGCAACAGATAACCAAAAACTGTCTAAAGGAAGATCAGCAAACTTTAGCTTTAAACCGCGATCTTGCTTCAGTTCAATGAGTTCCTCTTGCTCCTTTAAAGTCATGTCCTTTCCAGCAACGGATAATGAACTGTATGGGTCCCTAACCCAGTCAAGGCATTCTGTGAAGGCTGAAGAGAAATAAAACGACAATTTCTCCTCAAGAGTTTTCAAATGTCTGCCAATCACCTCGCACATTGCAGCAGTGTTGCCATCATGCAGTTTCTCGGTGAGCGGGAACATCTGAAGGTTGCCACCCTGAACATGTTGTTGCCAGAGCTGCACCTTTAAACGGAATCCGTTCATTTTATCAGTGCTTGTAAGCAGGTTTTCATTTCGGCCTTGCATCCGTGTGTTCAGTTCATTCAGATATTGAAATATATCAGCCAGGTATGCCAGCTTTGTACACCACTCATCACTTGCAAGCAGCTTTGAAAAATTGGACCTCTCGTTTGTCAGAAATATTTTAAGTTCCTCTCGCAACTCATACACACGGGCCAGCACTTTGCCGCGTGACAGCCACCGGACCTCCGTGTGGAGCAATAAGATTTTATGTTCCGCTTCCATTTCTGTACACAAAGACGCAAATAAGCGACATCGCAAAGGTCGCATCTTCACAAAGTTCACTATGCGCACAACATCATCCAACACAGGAACTAGATCTGCTGGTAAGGTCTTTGCAACGAGGGCCTCACGGTGCAAGAAACAGTGGGTAACAAGAACATCTGGGTTTCTTTCTTTAACCCTACTTACAAAGCCTTTGATGCGCCCGACCATGGCTGCGGCTCCATCAGTGCAGACACCTGTGCAGTTTTCCCATGTAAGCCCACTTTTATCAAGATATTCCGATGTGACCTGGAATATTACCTCTCCTGTTGATTTTTCTGGCAGTGCCTTGCAAAATAGGAAGTTTTCTCTAATGGCTTCTCCATCCACAAAACGCACATTGGCCAACAGCTGACAATGTCCACTGATATCCGTCGACTCATCAAGTTGCAAGGCAAAATTTCTTACTGATGCGCACCTTTTCCAAAACAACTGTTTCAATGTCAGCAGACATGTCATCAATCCGTCTGGAAATTGTGTTATCAGAGAGAGGCACTTTAGCTATCTCTTTGGCTGCGTCAGGGCCAAGCATCTCATTTACAATAGCTTTACAAGCTGGTAGTATTAATGTTTCTGCCACAGTGTGAGACTTTTTTGATTTAGCTATGAGTTCAGCAAAAAGGTAGCTAGCTTTGAGGGCTCTCTCATTTACCTGTGTGCTTTTTCTCAAAAAAGTTGCTTCTTTCTCATTGTTTGTTCGTAAGCGTACAAAATACTCCATCGGCTTGTTTTGAACGGAAGAGTGTTTCGTTTGGAGATGGCGTTTAAGCTTGCTTGGCACCATGGCGCTATTGGATAGCTTCTCACCACACACCAAGCACAGTGGTGTTGGTGCTGTCGCATCCCCAGTGAAAGTAAATCCAAATGAAAGATAGCTTTCACTGTATTGCCTTGAGCTCACCGTCTTGTCTTTTTTCTTTTGTCAACCTCTCATACTAGGGCCTTCATCTAGGTCAGAATTGTGTCCAGGGTCCTGTTCGGCATTTGCCTTTTCCATTCTCAAATACTTCTCCATCACTGCTGAGATAGTGTGCGCAGCCACACACTAAAATAGAAGAGTATTACATTATCTGCCACACTTAAAGGACCTCTGCCAAGCATATACTGCAATATAAAGGGGTACAATGAGAAATACTATGGTCATGAGGCCAGAGTACAAGTACCAGGTCGGTGATGTCATTAAGTCGCGCGAGCGTTCAAAGCTCGCGCATGTGTTATTGTACACGGCTCCTACACTGTAGGAAGCGTGACTGCGCATCGTAGGGCAGGGGTCAGGAACCTTTTTGGCTGAGAGAGCCATAAACGCCACATATTTTAAAATGTAATTCCATGAGAGCCATACAATATGTTTAAAACTAAATATAAGTAAATGTGTGCATTTTATGTAAGATCACACTTTTAAAGTACAATAAGTCTCTGAAAATATTACACCAGGCCTTAAGACACCAATACATCTCCTATTAGGAAAACGGACCAAGTCAGGCTGCTATAGAGTCCTACACAGAAACTACACGCCAGCAGAAAACCTCACCTGAATCACGTGCTGTCCCTCACCTAACATAGAATAAAGAGACCAAAACGCATAACAAGAAGCATGCAGAAAAAACTGAATTGGAAACTGCAACAAGCTAGAGTCTCTGTATGCAGTGTAACAAAGGAAAAAAGAAACATCACCCATCCTTATAAAACAAATCAAGAAATATAAAATCATCAGCAGTAAAACTGTACTAACAAAAAGAACATATTTCGAAACAGCTAATGAGTGGAATATCCAATAATTAAAAACACATATAAAACATTTCCAGATACCAACAAAATATTTCAAAATAGCAGACACAAAGACCCAGTAATGAAAAATAATAAGGATACAAAAATTTTTTTGCTCTGCATACCTGGGAACGTTTGATATCCAGGTGTCCTGAGATTGTTCTGAATTAGCAGGAGGTGGGGTGGTTTGCTTGGAACTTTCTCCTCTCTCAGTCACATACCAGCGCTCTCTCTCACACTGGCTCTCAATGACACACCTATACACACATGGTCTCAGTACTCACATATACACATGTTTTTTCTCACTCACTTATATAGGCTCTTAATTACACATTTACACACATGCTGTCTATCTTTTCACGCTTACACACACACACAGGCTTTCAATCACATAAATACATGCTGTCTTTTTCTCTCACACACAGACTCTCATTCACATGCTTACAAACATGTCCTCTCTTTCTCTCATTTACACAAAGGCTCTCAATCACATACTCACATGCTCCATCACCTAAACCAGCTCTCAATCACACACAGACACACATGGTCTCTCTCTCTCATTTAAACACAGGCTCTCAATCACATACTCACATGCTCCATCACCTAAACCAGCTCTCAATCACACACAGACACACATGGTCTCTCTCTCTCATTTAAACACAGGCTCTCAATCACATACTCACATGCTCCATCACCTAAACCAGCTCTCAATCACACACAGACACACATGATCTCTCTCTTACTTATACACACAGGCTCTTAATCATACATACACATGATTTCTCTCACAAACAAAGGATCTCAATCATACACACATACTCTTTCACACAAACAGGTTTTCATTCACAAACTTACACATACAGGTTCCCAATGGTAAACTTACATTCATGCTCTCTCTCTCTCTCTCTCACAGGCAGGCTCTCAATCACAGACATACTCTCTTTCACATGTACAGGCTCTTAATCATTCACATACATGCAATCTCTCACTCTCACACACACACACACACACACACACAGAGGCGCCCCCCGCGGCCCGGAAGAGGAAGTGAAGAGTATCGGGTGCCTGCGCGGCAAGAAGAGGCCACGCTAGTGCGCTCGGCATCGGCCCGAAGAAAAGAAGACTGCAGCGCGGCTCGGAGGAAAATGAAGAGGTTCAACCGCGGCTGATGGGACTCCGCCTCCGCGAGGGCTGAAAATGAAGAGGTGAGCGTTGGGAGGAGGCTGCTGCTGCTGCTCGCGAGTTTCCGGGGTGGGGGAGAGAGAGTATAGGAGTGTATGTGAGTACTGAGAGCATGTGTGTATATGTGTGTATAGGAGTGAACTTCACTCTCTCTCTCCCCCACCCCGGAAACTCGCGAGCAGCAGCAGCAGCCTCCTCCCAATGCTCACCTCTTCATTTTCAGCCCTCGCGGAGGCGGAGTCCCATCGGCCGCGGTTGAACCTCTTCATTTTCCTCCGAGCCGCGCTGCAGTCTTCTTTTCTTCGGGCCGATGCCGAGCGCACTAGCGTGGCCTCTTCTTGCCGCGCAGGCACCCGATACTCTTCACTTCCTCTTCCGGGCCGGGAGGGGGGGGGCGAAGAGAGCACGCCGGTGCCGCTGACTCCAGCTGTCCTGCCGCGTTCCGCCCGGGCTGACAGCATTTTAAGCCCGGGCGGAGGAGGACCGGGGAGCAGCTGGGTCAGTGGGAAAGTGTGGCGACTGTCTGCGAGCCAGATGCAGCCCTCAAAAGAGCCATGGGTTCCCGACCCCTGTCGTAGGGGAACAAAACACAGGGGGCACTATAGTTTGGGGAACTTTCCCCGCGGCACACCCGACCATGTGTCGCGGCACACTAGTGTACCGCGGCACACTGGTTGAAAATCACTGGCCTAGGGCACCCAATACCCTTGCACCGGCCCTGGATGATAGCAACTTTTATTCATAATGGTAGAAGATATTTGCACACATGCTGCACTATAAGAAAACATGTGCACTGCATATTACTCTTCATTTCTGAATAATGTACTATATGTTTACAGCAAGAGGGGTATTTGAGAAATCTGCTGTTTTACCACAAACATTCATATACATGATGTGGTTAAATGGGTGTAGATTTGTGCGCGCAACCCCATCCCGCAATAAATTTTTAATAAATTATTCTTTAATAAATTGTTGTTTTTCAAAATACACAATAGGGTGAGATTACTTTTGGGCATAAGAGAGTGGTTAAATGGGAAGCATTACCACACTATAAGGTCACTGTATTAGCAAGCAAAATGGTGTCTCACAGACAAGATCCCTGTTTATGATAATGTGTACTAGTTAGGCATTTTGCATGCAAACCACTATTTGCAAACATTTTTCTTTCATAGTTCTCAAAAAGGTGTGGACTGTTTTTTGTAAAAAAAAAAAAAAAAATTAGCTGCATCTCAATGAGGTGTACTTATCTTTTTTGCATACTTTTTCACAAGAAATTTCATGCAGGCTTTCTTCTCATTTTTCTTGCCTTGGTAGAAAAATTATGCATAAAATTGGTGATCATTCATGAAAAATCTGTGGATTAGTACATGGATCCTCTACATTTTCTAATACTATATTTGCAAAAAAAAAAAAAAAAAGACACCATGTACCAAAATTGATTATTGCAACACCCTCCTCCTAGGCCTCCCTGCTACCTCGATCAAGCCGCTCCAAATGCTCCAGAACGCGGTGGCCAGAATCCTCACCAACTCCTGAAGAGATCACAATACCCCGATACTCATGGACCTTCACTGGCTCCCTATTCGCTTTAGAATCTTTCACAAGTCTCTTGCTATCATCCATAAAACCCTGCATAACCCAGACAACCATTGGCTGAATAACTCCCTGCAATATCACACATTGAATAGACCCACGAGAACGGCATATAAAGGAACCCTCTTCATTCCCCACCAAACTCATCCATCACACAGCCACGAGAGAATGGGCCCTCCCCATTGCTGGACCAACTATTTGGAACTCAATGCCCACCCACCTGTGCCAAGAACACTGTACCCAAAC